>NW_028158605.1:0-20024 GCF_964263955.1 Coregonus lavaretus | reverse complement strand
ACAGCTCCACCACAGATGACTTGATCTCCTCTACATGAGATACAGCTCCACCACAGATGACTTGATCTCCTCTACATGAGATACAGCTCCACCACAGATGACTTTATCTCCTCTCCATGAGATACAGCTCCACCACAGATGACTTGATCTCCTCTACATGAGATACAGCTCCACCACAGATGACTTTATCTCCTCCACATGAGATACAGCTCCACCACAGATGACTTGATCTCCTCTACATGAGATACAGCTCCACCACAGATGACTATCTCCTCCACATGAGATACAGCTCCACCACAGATGACTTGATCTCCTCTCCATGACCTACAGCTCCACCACAGATGACTTTATCTCCTCTACATGAGATACAGCTCCACCACAGATGACTTTATCTCCTCTACATGAGATACAGCTCCACCACAGATGACTTTATCTCCTCCACATGAGATACAGCTCCACCACAGATGACTTTATCTCCTCCACATGAGATACAGCTCCACCACAGATGACTTTATCTCCTCCACATGAGATACAGCTCCACCACAGATGACTTTATCTCCTCCACATGAGATACAGCTCCACCACAGATGACTTTATCTCCTCCACATGAGATACAGCTCCACCACAGATGACTTTATCTCCTCCACATGAGATACAGCTCCACCACAGATGACTTTATCTCCTCCACATGAGATACAGCTCCACCACAGATGACTTTATCTCCTCCACATGAGATACAGCTCCACCACAGATGACTTTATCTCCTCCACATGAGATACAGCTCCACCACAGATGACTTTACCTCCATATGAGATACAGCTCCACCACAGATGACTTTATCTCCTCCACATGAGATACAGCTCCACCACAGATGATTTCAGACACTCTTCACCCAAGGCGTAAGGTCTTTGCAGTGCAGAGCCACCAATTTCTTCTTCAGTCCTATTTTTCAACAGAGAAAAATGACATGGCAGAGTAAATCAAGACTAATCAGCTAATTCACTTCAGCCAAGCTGGAAGAGAAAGGTTGGATGTTGAATAAACGCCATGTGTCGAACTGATGTTCAATATCTGAATAGGACTCTCTCATCATCTTTCAAATGGAGGGCGATCTGTCAGTTGTGACCACCTGTACATTTACATTTTAAGTCATTTAGCAGACGCTCTTATCCAGAGCGACTTACAGTTAGGTGAGTGCATCCATTTTCATACTGCCCCCCCCCGTGGGAATTGAACCCACAACCCTGCCGTTGCAAGCGCCATGCTCAAACCAACTGAGCTACACAGGGCCTTGACATCTTTTCCCTCGTCAAGAAGCCGTTTGAGCTGCCCTACCGGTTCCCTTGGTAACCGTTGGGGATAAACAAGTCATGATTAGTTCTGCCTGTTATATAATATTATAATATTATATAGCCCACATAGTCAAATATGTTGGCTGAACATTTCCACATCCAGTCCCTGAACCAATTCAAAGTCAATTGTCTATTTTGTGAAATCATCTAAAAAAGGAATAAGTCATAAACTTATTATCTATTTCACTTGCTTTGTAAACATATGTTCCCCATGCCAATAAAACCCATTTAATTTAATTTAATTGAGTGGGAGAGAGAGAGAAAGGCAGAGAGAGAGAGAGAGAGAGAGAGAGAGACAAAGAGAGAGAGAGAGAGAGAGAGAGAGAGAGAGAGAGAGAGACAAAGAGAGAGAGAGAGGTAGAGAGAGAGAGAGAGACAAAGAGAGAGAGAGAGAGGTAGAGAGAGAGAGAGAGAGAGAGAGAGAGAGAGAGAGAGGAGACATAGAGAGAGAGAGAGAGAGAGAGAGAGAGGGGGGTTATAATCCAATTTAGTGGAGTAACCAGGACTGTCCAAGCGTCCATTGCCAAGATTGTAATCTGCTGGTCGGCAATACATATCGCGCCAATAGGCTTAACCCACTTCGTGTGAACTGTAACGTGGCTCATATTGCGAGGATCGCTACTATATTAACTTAACTTCATGATAATGAACGACTCCTTAGTGACAAGATTCTTTACAGAATTTGGGAAACGGTAGTTTGATTAATGTGATTATACATTTTGGCTAATAGATTCTATACAGTGAGGGGGAAAAAGTATTTGATCCCCTGCTGATTTTGTACGTTTGCCCACTGACAAAGAAATGATCAGTCTATCATTTTAATGGCAGGTTTATTTGAACAGTGAGAGACAGAATAACAACAACAAAATCCAGACAAACGCATGTCAAAAATGTTATAAATTGATTTGCATTTTAATGAGGGAAATAAGTATTTGACCCCCTCTCAATCAGAAAGATTTCTGGCTCCCAGGTGTCATTTATACAGGTAATGAGCTGAGATTAGGAGCACACTCTTAAAGGGAGTGCTCCTAATCTCAGTTTGTTACCTGTATAAAAGACACCTGTCCACAGAAGCAATCAATCAATCAGATTCCAAACTCTCCACCATGGCCAAGACCAAATAGCTCTCCAAGGATGTCAGGGACAAGATTGTAGACCTACACAAGGCTGGAATGGGCTACAAGACCATCGCCAAGCAGCTTAGTGAGAAGGTGACAACAGTTGGTGCGAAAACACAAATGAACTATCAATCTCCCTCAGCCTGGGGCTCCATGCAAGATCTCACCTCGTGGAGTTGCAATGATCATGAGAACGGTGAGGAATCGGCTCAGAACTACATGGGAGGATCTTGTCAATGATCTCAAGGCAGCTGGGACCATAGTCACCAAGAAAACAATTGGTAACACACTACACCATGAAGGACTGAAATCCTCCAGCGCCTGCAAGGTCCCCCTGCTCAAGAAAGCACATATACATGCCCGTCTGAAGTTTGCCAATGAACATCTGAATGATTCAGAGGAGAACTGGGTGAAAGTGTTGTGGTCAGATGAGACCAAAATGGAGCTCTTTGGCATCAACTCAACTCGCCGTGTTTGGAGGAGGAGGAATGCTGCCTATGACCCCAAGAACACCATCCCCACCGTCAAACACGGAGGTGGAAACATTATGCTTTGGGGGTGTTTTTCTGCTAAGGGGACAGGACAACTTCACCGCATCAAAGGGACGATGGACGGGGCCATGTACCGTCAAATCTTGGGTGAGAACCTCCTTCCCTCAGCCAGGGCATTGAAAATGGGTCGTGGATGGGTATTCCAGCATGACAATGACCCAAAACACATGGCCAAGGCAACAAAGGAGTGGCTCAAGAAGAAGCACATTAAGGTCCTGGAGTGGCCTAGCCAGTCTCCAGACCTTAATCCCATAGAACGTCTGTGGAGGGAGCTGAAGGTTCGAGTTGCCAAACGTCAGCCTCGAAACCTTAATGACTTGGAGAAGATCTGCAAAGAGGAGTGGAACAAAATCCCTCCTGAGATGTGTGCAAACCTGGTGGCCAACTACAAGAAACGTCTGACCTCTGTGATTTCCAACAAGGGTTTTGCCACCAAGTACTAAGTCATGTTTTGCAGAGGGGTCAAATAATTATTTCCCTCATTAAAATGCAAATACATTTATAAAATTTTTTGACATGTGTTTTTCTGGAATTTTGTTGTTGTTATTCTGTCTCTCACTGTTCAAATAAACCTACCATTAAAATGATAGACTGATCATGTCTTTGTCAGTGGGCAAACGTACAAAATCAGCAGGGGATCAAATCCTTTTCTCCCTCACTGTAGTCGGCGGCAGTGTGGAAAGCAGTGAGCGGTGAGGTGTCATGTTATTCTGTTTGTTTCATTCTCACCACCAGTGAGTTTCTACTATGGATCCGGGCTCAAACCCAACCCTGACTCTAGCAGCGCTGGGACGGCCCTTCTCCCTGGGAATGCTGTATGACTGTCGCAATGATCACCTCATTCCAGGTAGAACGCTTGCTCGCTACTCAGTCACTCACTCAGTCACTCAGTCAGTCAGTCAGTCACTCAGTCACTCACTCAGTCACTCACTCACTCACTCACTCACTCACTCACTCACTCACTCAGTCAGTCAGTCAGTCAGTCACTCAGTCAATCACTCAGTCACTCTGTCACTCTGTCACTCAGTCACTCAGTCACTCACACAGTCACTCACTCACTCAGTCACTCACTCAGTCACTCACTCACTCAGTCACTACTCACTCACTCACTCACTCAGTCACTCACTCAGTCACTCACTCATTCACTCAGTCACTCACTCACTCACTCAGTCAGTCACTCACTCACTCACTCACTCACTCACTCACTCAGTCATCCCCACACACATTAAAGTAACTGTTAGTGTTTGGTTTGTCTCCTCTGATTACAGGCCTGACGCTGTGGGACCAGGAAGCACTCAGAAGGGACATCATTACAACAGACGAGCCTTTCACCGACTTCAAACTCATCACATCTGACTCTACGTCTGACAAATACTCTCTGTTAAATGTGAACGGCTCTCTCAAAGCGAGCTGTTTGGCAGGGCTGGTTAAGGTTGAGGGATCAGCAAAGTACTTGAAAGATGTTAAAGAGTCTCAGAATCAGGCGAGGGTGACACTCTGGTACACCACTACTAAGAAAAACACTCAACTGGCCATGAACCACCTTGGGCAGGGACACATAAAGTACAAGGATGTTTTTAGGCAAGGCATAGCCACACATGTGGTTACAGGTATACTTTATGGAGCAAATGCTTTCTTTGTGTTTGATCGTGAGGTCTCGAGTGAAGAGGACCGTCAAGACGTCGAGGGAAACTTTGAAAGTGATGTTCAATAGTTTTCCCAATGTTTCTTTCGGGGGTGAGGGTGCTTTAGACGTGAAGAACACTTCTGAAACTAAAACGGAGAAGTTCTCTTGTAGATTCCATGGGGACGTTCTTCTGGAAAACAATCCTGTATCTTTTCAAGATGCCGTGGAGACCTACAAAACCTTGCCTCAGAAGGTAGGTGAGGGGGTTGCTGTGCAAGTGAATCTACTTCCGTTAAAAGCCTTGGACCCGACTGCCGCCCAGATGGTTCGTCAGATCAGTGGAAGCTTAGTTGACCAATGGCAGACTGCGCTGGAAGACCTTAGTGAGCTGGAGATGAGATGCAACGATGCATTGAGAAGCAAGCCAGTAAAATACTTCAAGGAAATTGATGTCAAAGTGAAAACTTTCAAAAAGCTGTGTTTCACAGAGCATTTGAAGACTACTTTGGCGGACCTCCTTCCGTCTATTAGAGGGGGAGAAAAGGAAAAGAGTGTGTTGTCCGACTTCTTGAAGAAGCAGCAAGAATTCAGTTTCAACAGCAACATCCTCAGTGAATGTATGGATCGCATTGAGAGAGAGATCAATGTGGTTGATCGATTTCTAAGGATGATTACAGAGGACTACAGTCGGACGTGTTCCGCCAAGATAGTCACATCGAAGAGGAGACTTGACAAAGAGGTCTTGAACTCAAAGGTGAAGCGTGTTGTATGTTTCACTTTCACCTCTCTGGGGTGCGAGGACCCTGTCCTGTCAGCTTTGGATTCCCCAAGCTCTGAGAACTCACAAGCCTTAATGCCAGTTAAATCTGATCTGACAAGATGGTACCACTCCGATGACGTGTTTGAGGACATGGACAAGCAAGCTGGACTTTTCAAAGATTTTGCAGAAGCTAACAAAGAAGACACACAGACATGTTTCCTCTTGGCCTCCATTAACGACAGGGAACAAGAAGGAGCCAGCATTTACCTTTATGAGAACGGATCCAAAAGAAACGAGCGTTTGGAGCCTCCGTCTAAACCTGAGAAGCCCACAGCACGTGACAGAACTCACAACAGCGTGACGCTGGAGTTGCTCCCTCCTGACAGGGGAGCCCGTGACGTCACCCCACTACCTGATAGAATACTGTGTTGATGAGAAAGATGGATGGAGCAGCGAGAAGACGTCTGAAACCAACACAGCCTACACGGTGTCTGGACTGCTTCCCAGTACAGGGTACAAGTTCAAATACAGAGCCGTGTGTTCCTTAGGCCTCGGTCCAGACAGCGAGGTTAGTGACATCATCAAGACCTTGCCTTCCTGCCGTCCCAGTAAAGCCTGAAATCAAAGCCTACTCCACTGAGCTCATGGTGTGCTGTCCAAAGCCGGCTGTGATTGGACAAGGGGTCAAGATTCAGAACTATGTGGTAGAATACAAAGAGTTGCCCACTGAAGAGAGTGAGGAGGAGGAGGAGGAGGAGGAGGCGGAGTGGATGAAGAGGACTTCCAAAGACAAAGTCTGCATCATCGCCGGACTGCAGTCGCTCACAAAGTACACGGCGAGAGTGAGATAGGACTGCGGTGAAGCTGGAATCAGCAAGTGGAGCACACCAGTCATCGTCGCCACTCTCTCAAAACGCCACACGATTTGGCTGAAGCCGTGAAAGGAAAAAAGAGTGAACTGAAGCGCTCTGGCTCGCCATCTGTTTATGAGATCCCCATGGAAACAATCGAGCTGGTGAATAAAGTAGCCAGGCTCAGGTTTGGAGAGCAGAGCGCCAGGAGCAGGAGGACAATCTATCTGCTGGGAGACGAAGACCAGGTGATGGAGCTCATGGTCAACTACATCCTGGGAGTTCAGTGGGAGAATGGGTTCCGTTTCAAGCTACCCCAAGACGACAAGGTGCGTGAAATGATTTTACGAAATCAATCACCAGGATGGATTTCAGATCCCCATTCTCCCTCACCATTATCTACGATAGACAAGACAAGTGTAGATCGTTTTGATTTGAGCCAGATCAGGGTCAATGCGCTGTGCGATGTGTGCAATGCGGCGGAGTTTAGTGACGTAGACTCTAAAGATTGTAAAGAAATGAAGATATGGGGGGAAAAAAAGGAAGATGCTGAACCTGTTGACTCACGCAGATGGAAGGCAACTCTTTAAACATATCAACACTGAGGACATTCCAGTTTACTTCAAGTTCAATCTGTCAGCGTTCACAGACCACGCCAAGGGGAGCCATGGTTATGGTGATGGAGCCATGATGATGAGGAGGGAAATCCATGACATGAAGAAGGAGACGAGGGATCACCATTACATGATGTGGATGACGAGGAGAAGCCATGATGATGATGGTGATGGAGATGGCCATGATGATGATGATGGTGATGACGATGGCGATGGTGACGATGACCGTCATCAGTTCGAGAAGATGTTCTGGGATGCAGATATGGGAAGTATGAAGAGGTTTTTCAAGACCTTGTTGAAAATGGAGAGTTCGTGTTCGCTCAAAGACCTGTTTGGTTGAACACGGGCACATTGTGGTCCTTTCTGTTGCAGGTCAACATTACCTTGGGATCGTCTTTGTGCCCATAAGCCAGAGAAAAGACCTGTCCACTTTGACGGTCTAAAGCCTATTAGGCCTTCAGTTTCTTTAGTTTCTTTAGTTTCCCTGTACTGTTCTGCTGTTCTGCTGTTCTACTGTTCTGCTGTTCTACTGTTCTGCTGTTCTGCTGTTCTGCTGTTCTCCTGTTCTCCTGTTCTGCTGTTCTACTGTTCTCCTGTTCTCCTGTTCTCCTGTTCTGCTGTTCTGCTGTTCTGCCGTTCTGCCGTTCTGCCGTTCTGCTGTTCTCCTCAGTTGTTTTGGGATGTCCTCTACTGTTCTACTGTTCTGCTGTTCTCCTGTTCTACTATTCTCCTGTTGTACTGTTCTACTGTTCTACTGTTCTCCTGTTCTGCTGTTCTCCTGTTCTACTATTCTCCTGTTGTACTGTTCTACTGTTCTACTGTTCTCCTGTTCTGCTGTTCTCCTGTTCTACTATTCTCCTGTTGTACTGTTCTACTGTTCTACTGTTCTCCTGTTCTGCTGTTCTCCTGTTCTACTATTCTCCTGTTGTACTGTTGTACTGTTCTCCTGTTCTCCTGTTCTACTGTTCTACTGTTCTACTGTTCTCCTGTTCTCCTGTTCTCCTGTTCTACTGTTCTCCTGTTCTACTATTCTCCTGTTCTACTGTTCTCCTGTTCTCCTGTTCTCCTGTTGTACTGTTCTACTGTTCTACTGTTCTCCTGTTCTCCTGTTCTACTATTCTCCTGTTGTACTGTTCTACTGTTCTCCTGTTCTGCTGTTCTCCTGTTCTACTATTCTCCTGTTGTACTGTTCTACTGTTCTCCTGTTCTACTGTTCTCCTGTTCTCCTGTTCTACTGTTCTCCTGTTCTCCTGTTCTCCTGTTCTCCTGTTCTACTGTTCTCCTGTTCTACTATTCTCCTGTTCTACTGTTCTCCTATTCTCCTGTTCTACTGTTCTCCTGTTCTGCTGTTCTCCTGTTCTACTATTCTCCTGTTGTACTGTTCTACTGTTCTCCTGTTCTACTGTTCTCCTGTTCTCCTGTTCTACTGTTCTCCTGTTCTCCTGTTCTCCTGTTCTCCTGTTCTACTGTTCTACTGTTCTACTGTTCTACTGTTCTCCTGTTCTACTGTTCTCCTGTTCTACTATTCTCCTGTTCTACTATTCTCCTGTTCTACTGTTCTCCTGTTCTCCTGTTCTCCCCAACTGTTTTGGAATGTCCTCTACTGTTCTACTGTCCTCCCCCAAGTTGTTTTGGGATGTCCACTTTTGTGCCTTCCTTCTGGAGTCCAGCCAAGTGTTGTCTGTCTCAGAGATGTTCCCTTCTTCACACTGCAGAAAAATCTTAATCTAAAGGGTGACATCTACAATGTGTCGTATCCGGAAAACCTTAGACTACCATTTTGTTTGAGTGTTGGTTATACTGAGCTCTATTTATTTATTCAGTTTTTCTTAACTGTAAGGCTGATTGTAAGAAGGGAGATTGCTAGGTTGAAATGACATGGTGAGATAGTAATCCTTGCTCCTGTTAATTCTCTGCCTATCTGTTTAAAGGGATACTTTGGGATGTATCTACTTCCCCAGAGTCAGATGAACTCGTGGATACCATTTTTATATCTCTGTGTGCAGTTTGAAGGAAGTTGCTAACGAGCGCTAGCGCAATTGCTAACTAGCGTTAGCGCAATGCCTGCCATAGACTTCCAGTTATTGCGCTAACGCTAGCATCTAACTTCCTTCACTGTTCTGCTGTTCTGCTGTTCTACTGTTCTGCTGTTCTGCTGTTCTGCTGTTCTCCTGTTCTCCTGTTCTGCTGTTCTACTGTTCTCCTGTTCTCCTGTTCTCCTGTTCTGCTGTTCTGCTGTTCTGCCGTTCTGCCGTTCTGCCGTTCTGCTGTTCTCCTCAGTTGTTTTGGGATGTCCTCTACTGTTCTACTGTTCTGCTGTTCTCCTGTTCTACTATTCTCCTGTTGTACTGTTCTACTGTTCTACTGTTCTCCTGTTCTGCTGTTCTCCTGTTCTACTATTCTCCTGTTGTACTGTTCTACTGTTCTACTGTTCTCCTGTTCTGCTGTTCTCCTGTTCTACTATTCTCCTGTTGTACTGTTCTACTGTTCTACTGTTCTCCTGTTCTGCTGTTCTCCTGTTCTACTATTCTCCTGTTGTACTGTTGTACTGTTCTCCTGTTCTCCTGTTCTACTGTTCTACTGTTCTACTGTTCTCCTGTTCTCCTGTTCTCCTGTTCTACTGTTCTCCTGTTCTACTATTCTCCTGTTCTACTGTTCTCCTGTTCTCCTGTTCTCCTGTTGTACTGTTCTACTGTTCTACTGTTCTCCTGTTCTCCTGTTCTACTATTCTCCTGTTGTACTGTTCTACTGTTCTCCTGTTCTGCTGTTCTCCTGTTCTACTATTCTCCTGTTGTACTGTTCTACTGTTCTCCTGTTCTACTGTTCTCCTGTTCTCCTGTTCTACTGTTCTCCTGTTCTCCTGTTCTCCTGTTCTCCTGTTCTACTGTTCTCCTGTTCTACTATTCTCCTGTTCTACTGTTCTCCTATTCTCCTGTTCTACTGTTCTCCTGTTCTCCTGTTCTCCCCAACTGTTTTGGAATGTCCTCTACTGTTCTACTGTCCTCCCCCAAGTTGTTTTGGGATGTCCACTTTTGTGCCTTCCTTCTGGAGTCCAGCCAAGTGTTGTCTGTCTCAGAGATGTTCCCTTCTTCACACTGCAGAAAAATCTTAATCTAAAGGGTGACATCTACAATGTGTCGTATCCGGAAAACCTTAGACTACCATTTTGTTTGAGTGTTGGTTATACTGAGCTCTATTTATTTATTCAGTTTTTCTTAACTGTAAGGCTGATTGTAAGAAGGGAGATTGCTAGGTTGAAATGACATGGTGAGATAGTAATCCTTGCTCCTGTTAATTCTCTGCCTATCTGTTTAAAGGGATACTTTGGGATGTATCTACTTCCCCAGAGTCAGATGAACTCGTGGATACCATTTTTATATCTCTGTGTGCAGTTTGAAGGAAGTTGCTAACGAGCGCTAGCGCAATTGCTAACTAGCGTTAGCGCAATGCCTGCCATAGACTTCCAGTTATTGCGCTAACGCTAGCGTCTAACTTCCTTCATTCTGGACACAGAGACATACAAATAGTATCCACAAGTTCATCTGACTCTGGGGAAGTAGACAAAGGGCTCATTGCCAAAATCCTGAAGTATCCCTTTAAGAATTATATTGTATTATTTTGCTATATGTGAGTGGCCCAGTGGTCTAAGGCACTGCATCGCAGTGCTAAGCTGTGCCACTAGAGATCCTGGTTCGAATCGACCGGGAGACCCATGGGGCGGCGCACAATTGGCCCAGCGTCGTCCAGTGTAGGGGAGGGAATGGCCGGCAGGGGTGTAGCTCAGTTGGTAGAGCATGGCGTTTGCAACGCCAGGGTTGTGGGTTCGATTCCCACGGGGGGGGCCAGTATGAAAAAGAAAAAGAAATAATGTATGCACTCACTAACTGTAAGTCGCTCTGGATAAGAGCATCTACTAAAAGGTAATATATTTTATTTACATCACTGTTCTAGAATGATTACATCCAATATTCTATTGACTTATCACCATTATCTGTATGTTACTCTGCCTTTAAGACAAAGGGAACCATGTGTTGTTGTTCTGTCTTGTGAGTTTACATTGACAATAAGTTTTCATTTAAACCATGTATAAACTCACCTTCTCCCTTCCTCACTGCAACCCCTTCCTGAGCTCCAGCACATATCATGTGTTTAATAGTGTGAAAGAGACAATTGCATTTGCTTAAAAATAATAATGGTATGTTATATCGTAAGTCATAAATCGATAAAACCTTCATTGCTACTGTCTTTATTTCCATGTTTCACCTGTTCCTGAAGTTATAAATGCATGAGGAACTGTTATATCTATTAGCTTCTGTTTGAAAGGTTTCAAACTAATGCATTCAATGATATATTAGAGGAGATTGTGAATAGAACATATGATGACAGAGATAATGAATGTTAAATGCTACGTGGTCCTCTGTAGCTCAGCTGGTAGAGCACGGCGCTTGTAATGCCAAGGTAGTGGGTTCGATCCCCGGGACCACCCATACACAACAACAAAAAATGTATGCACGCATGACTGTAAGTCGCTTTGGATAAAAGCGTCTGCTAAATGGCATATTATTATTATTATTAAATCATTAAACAGTTGAAAAATAGTATGAAAAATAGAAAGATAATGTATGCACTCACTAACTGTAAGTCGCTCTGGATAAGAGCGTCTGCTAAATGACTAAAATGTAAATGTAAATGTAAATGTATACAGGTGACGTTATGGACGTCAGTGTATAATAACCCTGCAGTACTCAGATTTCACCACTGGAGGGAGGACGTGTCGTCAGTGTATAATAACCCTGCAGTACTCAGATTTCACCACTGGAGGGAGGACTCGTCGTCAGTGTATAATAACCATGCAGTACTCAGATTTCACCACTGGAGGGAGGACGTGTCATCAGTGTATAATAACCCTGCAGTACTCAGATTTCACCACTGGAGGGAGGACGTGTCGTCAGTGTATAATAACCCTGCAGTACTCTGTTTTCACCACTGGAGGGAGGACGTGTCATCAGTGTAATATAACATTTACATTTACATTTTAGTCATTTAGCAGACGCTCTTATCCAGAGCGACTTACAGGCGCAATAAGGGTTAAGTGCCTTGCTCAAGGGCACATCGACAGATTTTTCACCTAGTCGGCTCGGGGATTAGAACCAGCGACCTTTCGGTTACTGGCACTACGCTCTTAACCACTAATCTACCCTGCAGTACTCTGTTTTCACCACTGGAGGGAGGACGTGTCATCAGTGTATAATAACCCTGCAGTACTCAGATTTCACCACTGGAGGGAGGACGTGTCATCAGTGTATTATAACCCTGCAGTACTCTGTTTTCACCACCGGAGGGAGGACATGTCATCAGTGTATTATAACCCTGCAGCACTCTGTTTTCACCACTGGAGGAAGACATATATCCTGAGAAAACAACATAACTATCATGGCTCAGAGTAATATGACTCAAGTCTGGCCTAGTACCAAATCAACCCCTATACACTAGTCTGGCCTAGTACCAAATCAACCCCTATACACTAGTCTGACCTAGTACCAAATCAACCCCTATACACTAGTCTGGTCTAGTACCAAATCAACCCCTATACACTAGTCTGGTCTAGTACCAAATCAACCCCTATACACTAGTCTGGTCTAGTACCAAATCAACCCCTATACACTAGTCTGGTCTAGTACCAAATCAACCCCTATACACTAGTCTGGTCTAGTACCAAATCAACCCCTATACACTAGTCTGGTCTAGTACCAACCCCTATACACTAGTCTGGTCTAGTACCAACCCCTATACACTAGTCTGGTCTAGTACCAACCCCTATACACTAGTCTGGTCTAGTACCAAATCAACCCCTATACACTAGTCTGGTCTAGTACCAAATCAACCCCTATACACTAGTCTGGTCTAGTACCAACCCCTATACACTAGTCTGGCCTAGTACCAAATCAACCCCTATACACTAGTCTGGTCTAGTACCAAATCAACCCCTATACACTAGTCTGGTCTAGTACCAACCCCTATACACTAGTCTGGTCTAGTACCAAATCAACCCCTATACACTAGTCTGGTCTAGTACCAACCCCTATACACTAGTCTGGTCTAGTACCAAATCAACCCCTATACACTAGTCTGGTCTAGTACCAAATCAACCCCTATACACTAGTCTGGTCTAGTACCAAATCAACCCCTATACACTAGTCTGGTCTAGTACCAACCCCTATACACTAGTCTGGTCTAGTACCAAATCAACCCCTATACACTAGTCTGGTCTAGTACCAAATCAACCCCTATACACTAGTCTGGCCTAGTACCAACCCCTATACACTAGTCTGGTCTAGTACCAACCCCTATACACTAGTCTGGCCTAGTACCAACCCCTATACACTAGTCTGGCCTAGTACCAAATCAACCCCTATACACTAGTCTGGTCTAGTACCAAATCAACCCCTATACACTAGTCTGGTCTAGTACCAACCCCTATACACTAGTCTGGTCTAGTACCAAATCAACCCCTATACACTAGTCTGGTCTAGTACCAAATCAACCCCTATACACTAGTCTGGTCTAGTACCAACCCCTATACACTAGTCTGACCTAGTACCAAATCAACCCCTATACACTAGTCTGGTCTAGTACCAAATCAACCCCTATACACTAGTCTGGCCTAGTACCAACCCCTATACACTAGTCTGGCCTAGTACCAAATCAACCCCCTATACACTAGTCTGGTCTAGTACCAAATCAACCCGTATACACTAGTCTGGTCTAGTACCAACCCCTATACACTAGTCTGGTCTAGTACCAAATCAACCCCTATACACTAGTCTGGCCTAGTACCAAATCAACCCCTATACACTAGTCTGGTCTAGTACCAAATCAACCCCTATACACTAGTCTGGTCTAGTACCAAATCAACCCCTATACACTAGTCTGGCCTAGTACCAAATCAACCCCTATACACTAGTCTGGTCTAGTACCAAATCAACCCCTATACACTAGTCTGGTCTAGTACCAAATCAACCCCTATACACTAGTCTGGTCTAGTACCAAATCAACCCCTATACACTAGTCTGGTCTAGTACCAAATCAACCCCTATACACTAGTCTGGCCTAGTACCAAATCAACCCCTATACACTAGTCTGGTCTAGTACCAAATCAACCCCTATACACTAGTCTGGTCTAGTACCAAATCAACCCCTATACACTAGTCTGGCCTAGTACCAAATCAACCCCTATACACTAGTCTGGTCTAGTACCAACCCCTATACACTAGTCTGACCTAGTACCAACCCCTATACACTAGTCTGGTCTAGTACCAAATCAACCCCTATACACTAGTCTGGTCTAGTACCAAATCAACCCCTATACACTAGTCTGACCTAGTACCAACCCCTATACACTAGTCTGGTCTAGTACCAAATCAACCCCTATACACTAGTCTGGTCTAGTACCAAATCAACCCCTATACACTAGTCTGGCCTAGTACCAAATCAACCCCTATACACTAGTCTGGCCTAGTACCAAATCAACCCCTATACACTAGTCTGGTCTAGTACCAAATCAACCCCTATACACTAGTCTGGTCTAGTACCAAATCAACCCCTATACACTAGTCTGGTCTAGTACCAAATCAACCCCTATACACTAGTCTGGTCTAGTACCAACCCCTATACACTAGTCTGGTCTAGTACCAACCCCTATACACTAGTCTGGTCTAGTACCAAATCAACCCCTATACACTAGTCTGGTCTAGTACCAACCCCTATACACTAGTCTGGTCTAGTACCAAATCAACCCCTATACACTAGTCTGGTCTAGTACCAACCCCTATACACTAGTCTGGTCTAGTACCAAATCAACCCCTATACACTAGTCTGACCTAGTACCAAATCAACCCCTATACACTAGTCTGGCCTAGTACCAACCCCTATACACTAGTCTGGTCTAGTACCAAATCAACCCCTATACACTAGTCTGACCTAGTACCAACCCCTATACACTAGTCTGGTCTAGTACCAAATCAACCCCTATACACTAGTCTGGTCTAGTACCAAATCAACCCCTATACACTAGTCTGGCCTAGTACCAACCCCTATACACTAGTCTGGTCTAGTACCAAATCAACCCCTATACACTAGTCTGGTCTAGTACCAAATCAACCCCTATACACTAGTCTGGTCTAGTACCAAATCAACCCCTATACACTAGTCTGGTCTAGTACCAAATCAACCCCTATACACTAGTCTGGCCTAGTACCAAATCAACCCCTATACACTAGTCTGGTCTAGTACCAAATCAACCCCTATACACTAGTCTGGTCTAGTACCAAATCAACCCCTATACACTAGTCTGACCTAGTACCAAATCAACTCCTATACACTAGTCTGGTCTAGTACCAAATCAACAGCTATACACTAGTCTGGCCTAGTACCAAATCAACCCCTATACACTAGTCTGGCCTAGTACCAAATCAACCCCTATACACTAGTCTGGCCTAGTACCAAATCAACCCCTATACACTAGTCTGGCCTAGTACCAAATCAACCCCTATACACTAGTCTGACCTAGTACCAAATCAACCCCTATACACTAGTCTGGTCTAGTACCAAATCAACCCCTATACACTAGTCTGGTCTAGTACCAACCCCTATACACTAGTCTGGTCTAGTACCAAATCAACCCCTATACACTAGTCTGGCCTAGTACCAACCCCTATACACTAGTCTGGTCTAGTACCAACCCCTATACACTAGTCTGGTCTAGTACCAACCCCTATACACTAGTCTGGTCTAGTACCAACCCCTATACACTAGTCTGGTCTAGTACCAAATCAACCCCTATACACTAGTCTGGTCTAGTACCAAATCAACCCCTATACACTAGTCTGGTCTAGTACCAACCCCTATACACTAGTCTGGTCTAGTACCAAATCAACCCCTATACACTAGTCTGGTCTAGTACCAAATCAACCCCTATACACTAGTCTGACCTAGTACCAAATCAACCCCTATACATTAGTCTGGCCTAGTACCAACCCCTATACACTAGTCTGGCCTAGTACCAACCCCTATACACTAGTCTGGTCTAGTACCAAATCAACCCCTATACACTAGTCTGGTCTAGTACCAAATCAACCCCTATACACTAGTCTGGTCTAGTACCAAATCAACCCCTATACACTAGTCTGGCCTAGTACCAAATCAACCCCTATACACTAGTCTGGTCTAGTACCAAATCAACCCCTATACACTAGTCTGGCCTAGTACCAAATCAACACCTATACACTAGTCTGGTCTAGTACCAACCCCTATACACTAGTCTGGTCTAGTACCAAATCAACCCCTATACACTAGTCTGGCCTAGTACCAACCCCTATACACTAGTCTGGTCTAGTACCAACCCCTATACACTAGTCTGACCTAGTACCAAATCAACCCCTATACACTAGTCTGGTCTAGTACCAAATCAACCCCTATACACTAGTCTGGTCTAGTACCAAATCAACCCCTATACACTAGTCTGGTCTAGTACCAACCCCTATACACTAGTCTGACCTAGTACCAAATCAACCCCTATACACTAGTCTGGTCTAGTACCAACCCCTATACACTAGTCTGGTCTAGTACCAAATCAACCCCTATACACTAGTCTGGCCTAGTACCAAATCAACCCCTATACACTAGTCTGACCTAGTACCAAATCAACCCCTATACACTAGTCTGGTCTAGTACCAAATCAACCCCTATACACTAGTCTGGTCTAGTACCAAATCAACCCCTATACACTAGTCTGGTCTAGTACCAAATCAACCCCTATACACTAGTCTGGTCTAGTACCAAATCAACCCCTATACACTATTCTGGCCTAGTACCAAATCAACCCCTATACACTAGTCTGACCTAGTACCAACCCCTATACACTAGTCTGGTCTAGTACCAAATCAACCCCTATACACTAGTCTGGTCTAGTACCAAATCAACCCCTATACACTAGTCTGGCCTAGTACCAAATCAACCCCTATACACTAGTCTGACCTAGTACCAACCCCTATACACTAGTCTGGTCTAGTACCAAATCAACCCCTATACACTAGTCTGGTCTAGTACCAAATCAACCCCTATACACTAGTCTGGTCTAGTACCAAATCAACCCCTATACACTAGTCTGGTCTAGTACCAAATCAACCCCTATACACTAGTCTGGCCTAGTACCAACCCCTATACACTAGTCTGGTCTAGTACCAAATCAACCCCTATACACTAGTCTGGCCTAGTACCAAATCAACCCCTATACACTAGTCTGGTCTAGTACCAAATCAACCCCTATACACTAGTCTGGTCTAGTACCACATCAACCCCTATACACTAGTCTGGTCTAGTACCAAATCAACCCCTATACACTAGTCTGACCTAGTACCAAATCAACCCCTATACACTAGTCTGGCCTAGTACCAAATCAACCCCTATACACTAGTCTGGTCTAGTACCAAATCAACCCCTATACACTAGTCTGGTCTAGTACCAACCCCTATACACTAGTCTGGTCTAGTACCAACCCCTATACACTAGTCTGGCCTAGTACCAACCCCTATACACTAGTCTGGTCTAGTACCAACCCCTATACACTAGTCTGGCCTAGTACCAACCCCTATACACTAGTCTGGTCTAGTACCAAATCAACCCCTATACACTAGTCTGGTCTAGTACCAAATCAACCCCTATACACTAGTCTGGTCTAGTACCAAATCAACCCCTATACACTAGTCTGGCCTAGTACCAAATCAACCCCTATACACTAGTCTGGTCTAGTACCAAATCAACCCCTATACACTAGTCTGGCCTAGTACCAAATCAACACCTATACACTAGTCTGGTCTAGTACCAACCCCTATACACTAGTCTGGTCTAGTACCAAATCAACCCCTATACACTAGTCTGGTCTAGTACCAACCCCTATACACTAGTCTGGTCTAGTACCAAATCAACCCCTATACACTAGTCTGGTCTAGTACCAAATCAACCCCTATACACTAGTCTGGCCTAGTACCAACCCCTATACACTAGTCTGGTCTAGTACCAACCCCTATACACTAGTCTGGTCTAGTACCAACCCCTATACACTAGTCTGGCCTAGTACCAAATCAACCCTTATACACTAGTCTGGCCTAGTACCAAATCAACCCCTATACACTAGTCTGACCTAGTACCAAATCAACCCCTATACACTAGTCTGGTCTAGTACCAACCCCTATACACTAGTCTGGTCTAGTACCAAATCAACCCCTATACACTAGTCTGGTCTAGTACCAAATCAACCCCTATACACTAGTCTGGCCTAGTACCAAATCAACCCCTATACACTAGTCTGGTCTAGTACCAAATCAACCCCTATACACTAGTCTGGCCTAGTACCAAATCAACCCCTATACACTAGTCTGACCTAGTACCAAATCAACCCCTATACACTAGTCTGGTCTAGTACCAAATCAACCCCTATACACTAGTCTGGTCTAGTACCAAATCTACCCCTATACACTAGTCTGGTCTAGTACCAAATCAACCCCTATACACTAGTCTGGTCTAGTACCAAATCAACCCCTATACACTAGTCTGGTCTAGTACCAACCCCTATACACTAGTCTGGCCTAGTACCAACCCCTATACACTAGTCTGGTCTAGTACCAAATCAACCCCTATACACTAGTCTGGTCTAGTACCAAATCAACCCCTATACACTAGTCTGGTCTAGTACCAACCCCTATACACTAGTCTGGCCTAGTACCAAATCAACCCCTATACACTAGTCTGGCCTAGTACCAAATCAACCCCTATACACTAGTCTGGTCTAGTACCAACCCCTATACACTAGTCTGGTCTAGTACCAAATCAACCCCTATACACTAGTCTGGCCTAGTACCAAATCAACCCCTATACACTAGTCTGACCTAGTACCAACCCCTATACACTAGTCTGGTCTAGTACCAAATCAACCCCTATACACTAGTCTGGTCTAGTACCAACCCCTATACACTAGTCTGGTCTAGTACCAAATCAACCCCTATACACTAGTCTGGTCTAGTACCACATCAACCCCTATACACTAGTCTGGTCTAGTACCAAATCAACCCCTATACACTAGTCTGGTCTAGTACCACATCAACCCCTATACACTAGTCTGGTCTAGTACCAAATCAACCCCTATACACTAGTCTGGTCTAGTACCAAATCAACCCCTATACACTAGTCTGGTCTAGTACCAAATCAACCCCTATACACTAGTCTGGTCTAGTACCAAATCAACCCCTATACACTAGTCTGGTCTAGTACCAAATCAACCCCTATACACTAGTCTGACCTAGTACCAAATCAACCCCTATACACTAGTCTGGTCTAGTACCAACCCCTATACACTAGTCTGGTCTAGTACCAAATCAACCCCTATACACTAGTCTGGTCTAGTACCAAATCAACCCCTATACACTAGTCTGGCCTAGTACCAAATCAACCCCTATACACTAGTCTGGCCTAGTACCAAATCAACCCCTATACACTAGTCTGGTCTAGTACCAACCCCTATACACTAGTCTGGTCTAGTACCAACCCCTATACACTAGTCTGACCTAGTACCAAATCAACCCCTATACACTAGTCTGGTCTAGTACCAACCCCTATACACTAGTCTGGTCTAGTACCAAATCAACCCCTATACACTAGTCTGGTCTAGTACCACATCAACCCCTATACACTAGTCTGGTCTAGTACCAAATCAACCCCTATACACTAGTCTGGTCTAGTACCAACCCCTATACACTAGTCTGGTCTAGTACCAAATCAACCCCTATACACTAGTCTGACCTAGTACCAAATCAACCCCTATACACTAGTCTGGTCTAGTACCAAATCAACCCCTATACACTAGTCTGGCCTAGTACCAACCCCTATACACTAGTCTGGTCTAGTACCAAATCAACCCCTATACACTAGTCTGGTCTAGTACCAAATCAACCCCTATACACTAGTCTGGTCTAGTACCAAATCAACCCCTATACACTAGTCTGGTCTAGTACCAAATCAACCCCTATACACTAGTCTGGTCTAGTACCAACCCCTATACACTAGTCTGGTCTAGTACCAAATCAACCCCTATACAC
>NW_028158606.1:0-38425 GCF_964263955.1 Coregonus lavaretus | reverse complement strand
GAACATTTAGAACACTCAGAACAATTAGAACATTTAGAACACTCAGAACATTTAGAACACTCAGAACATTTAGAACACTCAGAACAATTAGAATATTTAGAACACTCAGAACATTTAGAACACTCAGAACATTTAGAACACTCAGAACAATTAGAACATTTAGAACACTCAGAATATTTAGAATACTCAGAACATTTAGAACACTCAGAACAATTAGATAATTTTGAACACTCAGAACATTTAGAACACTCAGAAAACTCAGAACATTTAGAACACTCAGAACATTTCGAACACTCAGAACACTCAGAACATTTAGAACACTCAGAACAATTAGAACATTTAGAACACTCAGAATATTTAGAACACTCAGAACATTTAGAACACTCAGAACAATTAGAACATTTAGAACACTCAGAACATTTAGAACACTCAGAACACTCAGAACATTTAGAACACTCAGAACAATTAGAACATTTAGAACACTCAGAACATTTAGAACACTCAGAACATTTAGAACACTCAGAACAATTAGAACATTTAGAACACTCAGAACACTCAGAACATTTAGAACACTCAGAACACTCAGAACATTTAGAAAACTCAGAACATTTAGAACACTCAGAAAACCCAGAACATTTAGAACACTCAGAACAATTAGAACATTTAGAACACTCAGAACAATTAGAACATTTAGAACACTCAGGACATTTAGAACACTCAGAACATTTAGAACACTCAGAACAATTAGAACATTTAGAACACTCAGAACATTTAGAACACTCAGAACACTCAGAACATTTAGAACACTCAGAACACTCAGAACATTTAGAACACTCAGAACATTTAGAACACTCAGAAAACCCAGAACATTTAGAACACTCAGAACAATTAGAACATTTAGAACACTCAGAACAATTAGAACATTTAGAACACTCAGAACATTTATAACACTCAGAACAATTAGAACATTTAGAACACTCAGAACATTTAGAACACTCAGAACATTTAGAACACTCAGAACAATTAGAATATTTAGAACACTCAGAACATTTAGAACACTCAGAACATTTAGAACACTCAGAACAATTAGAACATTTAGAACACTCAGAATATTTAGAATACTCAGAACATTTAGAACACTCAGAACAATTAGATAATTTTGAACACTCAGAACATTTAGAACACTCAGAACACTCAGAACATTTAGAACACTCAGAACAATTAGAACATTTAGAACACTCAGAATATTTAGAACACTCAGAACATTTAGAACACTCAGAACAATTAGAACATTTAGAACACTCAGAACATTTAGAACACTCAGAACACTCAGAACATTTAGAACACTCAGAACAATTATAACATTTAGAACACTCAGAACATTTAGAACACTCAGAACAATTAGAACATTTAGAACACTCAGAATATTTAGAATACTCAGAGCATTTAGAACACTCAGAACACTCAGAACATTTAGAACACTCAGAACACTCAGAACATTTAGAACACTCAGAACATTTAGAACACTCAGAAAACTCAGAACATTTAGAACACTCAGAACAATTAGAACATTTAGAACACTCAGAACAATTAGAACATTTAGAACACTCAGAACATTTAGAACACTCAGAACAATTAGAACATTTAGAACACTCAGAACATTTAGAACACTCAGAACATTTAGAACACTCAGAACAATTAGAATATTTAGAACACTCAGAACATTTAGAACACTCAGAACATTTAGAACACTCAGAACAATTAGAACATTTAGAACACTCAGAATATTTAGAATACTCAGAACATTTAGAACACTCAGAACAATTAGAACATTTAGAACACTCAGAACATTTAGAACACTCAGAACAATTAGAACATTTAGAACACTCAGAACATTTAGAACACTCAGAACATTTAGAACACTCAGAACAATTAGAATATTTAGAACACTCAGAACATTTAGAACACTCATAACATTTAGAACACTCAGAACAATTAGAACATTTAGAACACTCAGAATATTTAGAACACTCAGAACATTTAGAACACTCAGAACAATTAGAACATTTAGAACACTCAGAACATTTAGAACACTCAGAACACTCAGAACATTTAGAACACTCAGAACAATTAGAACACTCAGAACACTCAGAACATTTAGAACACTCAGAACATTTAGAACACTCAGAAAACCCAGAACATTTAGAACACTCAGAACAATTAGAACATTTAGAACACTCAGAACAATTAGAACATTTAGAACACTCAGAACATTTAGAACACTCAGAACAATTAGAACATTTAGAACACTCAGAACATTTAGAACACTCAGAACATTTAGAACACTCAGAACAATTAGAATATTTAGAACACTCAGAACATTTAGAACACTCAGAACATTTAGAACACTCAGAACAATTAGAACATTTAGAACACTCAGAATATTTAGAATACTCAGAACATTTAGAACACTCAGAACAATTAGATAATTTTGAACACTCAGAACATTTAGAACACTCAGAAAACTCAGAACATTTAGAACACTCAGAACATTTCGAACACTCAGAACACTCAGAACATTTAGAACACTCAGAACAATTAGAACATTTAGAACACTCAGAATATTTAGAACACTCAGAACATTTAGAACACTCAGAACAATTAGAACATTTAGAACACTCAGAACATTTAGAACACTCAGAACACTCAGAACATTTAGAACACTCAGAACAATTAGAACATTTAGAACACTCAGAACATTTAGAACACTCAGAACATTTAGAACACTCAGAACAATTAGAACATTTAGAACACTCAGAACATTTAGAACACTCAGAACACTCAGAACATTTAGAACACTCAGAACAATTAGAACATTTAGAACACTCAGAACATTTAGAACACTCAGAACAATTAGAACATTTAGAACACTCAGAATATTTAGAATACTCAGAACATTTAGAACACTCAGAACACTCAGAACATTTAGAACACTCAGAACACTCAGAACATTTAGAACACTCAGAACAATTAGAACATTTAGAACACTCAGAACAATTAGAACATTTAGAACACTCAGAACATTTAGAACACTCAGAACAATTAGAACATTTAGAACACTCAGAACATTTAGAACACTCAGAACATTTAGAACACTCAGAACAATTAGAATATTTAGAACACTCAGAACATTTAGAACACTCAGAACATTTAGAACACTCAGAACAATTAGAACATTTAGAACACTCAGAATATTTAGAATACTCAGAACATTTAGAACACTCAGAACAATTAGAACATTTAGAACACTCAGAACATTTAGAACACTCAGAACAATTAGAACATTTAGAACACTCAGAACATTTAGAACACTCAGAACATTTAGAACACTCAGAACAATTAGAATATTTAGAACACTCAGAACATTTAGAACACTCATAACATTTAGAACACTCAGAACAATTAGAACATTTAGAACACTCAGAATATTTAGAACACTCAGAACATTTAGAACACTCAGAACAATTAGAACATTTAGAACACTCAGAACATTTAGAACACTCAGAACACACAGAACATTTAGAACACTCAGAACAATTAGAACACTCAGAACACTCAGAACATTTAGAACACTCAGAACATTTAGAACACTCAGAAAACCCAGAACATTTAGAACACTCAGAACAATTAGAACATTTAGAACACTCAGAACAATTAGAACATTTAGAACACTCAGAACATTTAGAACACTCAGAACATTTAGAACACTCAGAACAATTAGAATATTTAGAACACTCAGAACATTTAGAACACTCAGAACATTTAGAACACTCAGAACAATTAGAACATTTAGAACACTCAGAATATTTAGAATACTCAGAACATTTAGAACACTCAGAACAATTAGATAATTTTGAACACTCAGAACATTTAGAACACTCAGAAAACTCAGAACATTTAGAACACTCAGAACATTTCGAACACTCAGAACACTCAGAACATTTAGAACACTCAGAACAATTAGAACATTTAGAACACTCAGAATATTTAGAACACTCAGAACATTTAGAACACTCAGAACAATTAGAACATTTAGAACACTCAGAACATTTAGAACACTCAGAACACTCAGAACATTTAGAACACTCAGAACAATTAGAACATTTAGAACACTCAGAACATTTAGAACACTCAGAACATTTAGAACACTCAGAACAATTAGAACATTTAGAACACTCAGAACATTTAGAACACTCAGAACATTTAGAACACTCAGAACAATTAGAACATTTAGAACACTCAGAATATTTAGAATACTCAGAACATTTAGAACACTCAGAACACTCAGAACATTTAGAACACTCAGAACACTCAGAACATTTAGAACACTCAGAACATTTAGAACACTCAGAAAACTCAGAACATTTAGAACACTCAGAACAATTAGAACATTTAGAACACTCAGAACAATTAGAACATTTAGAACACTCAGAACATTTAGAACACTCAGAACAATTAGAACATTTAGAACACTCAGAACATTTAGAACACTCAGAACATTTAGAACACTCAGAACAATTAGAATATTTAGAACACTCAGAACATTTAGAACACTCAGAACATTTAGAACACTCAGAACAATTAGAACATTTAGAACACTCAGAATATTTAGAATACTCAGAACATTTAGAACACTCAGAACAATTAGAACATTTAGAACACTCAGAACATTTAGAACACTCAGAACAATTAGAACATTTAGAACACTCAGAACATTTAGAACACTCAGAACATTTAGAACACTCAGAACAATTAGAATATTTAGAACACTCAGAACATTTAGAACACTCATAACATTTAGAACACTCAGAACAATTAGAACATTTAGAACACTCAGAATATTTAGAACACTCAGAACATTTAGAACACTCAGAACAATTAGAACATTTAGAACACTCAGAACATTTAGAACACTCAGAACACTCAGAACATTTAGAACACTCAGAACAATTAGAACACTCAGAACACTCAGAACATTTAGAACACTCAGAACATTTAGAACACTCAGAAAACCCAGAACATTTAGAACACTCAGAACAATTAGAACATTTAGAACACTCAGAACAATTAGAACATTTAGAACACTCAGAACATTTAGAACACTCAGAACAATTAGAACATTTAGAACACTCAGAACATTTAGAACACTCAGAACATTTAGAACACTCAGAACAATTAGAATATTTAGAACACTCAGAACATTTAGAACACTCAGAACATTTAGAACACTCAGAACAATTAGAACATTTAGAACACTCAGAATATTTAGAATACTCAGAACATTTAGAACACTCAGAACAATTAGATAATTTTGAACACTCAGAACATTTAGAACACTCAGAAAACTCAGAACATTTAGAACACTCAGAACATTTCGAACACTCAGAACACTCAGAACATTTAGAACACTCAGAACAATTAGAACATTTAGAACACTCAGAATATTTAGAACACTCAGAACATTTAGAACACTCAGAACAATTAGAACATTTAGAACACTCAGAACATTTAGAACACTCAGAACACTCAGAACATTTAGAACACTCAGAACAATTAGAACATTTAGAACACTCAGAACATTTAGAACACTCAGAACATTTAGAACACTCAGAACAATTAGAACATTTAGAACACTCAGAACATTTAGAACACTCAGAACACTCAGAACATTTAGAACACTCAGAACAATTAGAACATTTAGAACACTCAGAACATTTAGAACACTCAGAACAATTAGAACATTTAGAACACTCAGAATATTTAGAATACTCAGAACATTTAGAACACTCAGAACACTCAGAACATTTAGAACACTCAGAACACTCAGAACATTTAGAACACTCAGAACATTTAGAACACTCAGAAAACTCAGAACATTTAGAACACTCAGAACAATTAGAACATTTAGAACACTCAGAACAATTAGAACATTTAGAACACTCAGAACATTTAGAACACTCAGAACAATTAGAACATTTAGAACACTCAGAACATTTAGAACACTCAGAACATTTAGAACACTCAGAACAATTAGAATATTTAGAACACTCAGAACATTTAGAACACTCAGAACATTTAGAACACTCAGAACAATTAGAACATTTAGAACACTCAGAATATTTAGAATACTCAGAACATTTAGAACACTCAGAACAATTAGAACATTTAGAACACTCAGAACATTTAGAACACTCAGAACAATTAGAACATTTAGAACACTCAGAACATTTAGAACACTCAGAACATTTAGAACACTCAGAACAATTAGAATATTTAGAACACTCAGAACATTTAGAACACTCATAACATTTAGAACACTCAGAACAATTAGAACATTTAGAACACTCAGAATATTTAGAACACTCAGAACATTTAGAACACTCAGAACAATTAGAACATTTAGAACACTCAGAACATTTAGAACACTCAGAACACTCAGAACATTTAGAACACTCAGAACAATTAGAACACTCAGAACACTCAGAACATTTAGAACACTCAGAACATTTAGAACACTCAGAAAACCCAGAACATTTAGAACACTCAGAACAATTAGAACATTTAGAACACTCAGAACAATTAGAACATTTAGAACACTCAGAACATTTAGAACACTCAGAACAATTAGAACACTCAGAACATTTAGAACACTCAGAACAATTAGAACACTCAGAACATTTAGAACACTCAGAACAATTAGAACATTTAGAACACTCAGAACAATTAGAACATTTAGAACACTCAGAACATTTAGAACACTCAGAACAATTAGAACATTTAGAACACTCAGAACATTTAGAACACTCAGAACATTTAGAACACTCAGAACAATTAGAATATTTAGAACACTCAGAACATTTAGAACACTCAGAACATTTAGAACACTCAGAACAATTAGAACATTTAGAACACTCAGAATATTTAGAATACTCAGAACATTTAGAACACTCAGAACAATTAGAACATTTAGAACACTCAGAACATTTAGAACACTCAGAACAATTAGAACATTTAGAACACTCAGAACATTTAGAACACTCAGAACATTTAGAACACTCAGAACAATTAGAATATTTAGAACACTCAGAACATTTAGAACACTCATAACATTTAGAACACTCAGAACAATTAGAACATTTAGAACACTCAGAATATTTAGAACACTCAGAACATTTAGAACACTCAGAACAATTAGAACATTTAGAACACTCAGAACATTTAGAACACTCAGAACACTCAGAACATTTAGAACACTCAGAACAATTAGAACACTCAGAACACTCAGAACATTTAGAACACTCAGAACATTTAGAACACTCAGAAAACCCAGAACATTTAGAACACTCAGAACAATTAGAACATTTAGAACACTCAGAACAATTAGAACATTTAGAACACTCAGAACATTTAGAACACTCAGAACAATTAGAACATTTAGAACACTCAGAACATTTAGAACACTCAGAACATTTAGAACACTCAGAACAATTAGAATATTTAGAACACTCAGAACATTTAGAACACTCAGAACATTTAGAACACTCAGAACAATTAGAACATTTAGAACACTCAGAATATTTAGAATACTCAGAACATTTAGAACACTCAGAACAATTAGATAATTTTGAACACTCAGAACATTTAGAACACTCAGAAAACTCAGAACATTTAGAACACTCAGAACATTTCGAACACTCAGAACACTCAGAACATTTAGAACACTCAGAACAATTAGAACATTTAGAACACTCAGAATATTTAGAACACTCAGAACATTTAGAACACTCAGAACAATTAGAACATTTAGAACACTCAGAACATTTAGAACACTCAGAACACTCAGAACATTTAGAACACTCAGAACAATTAGAACATTTAGAACACTCAGAACATTTAGAACACTCAGAACATTTAGAACACTCAGAACAATTAGAACATTTAGAACACTCAGAACATTTAGAACATTTAGAACACTCAGAACATTTAGAACACTCAGAACAATTAGAACATTTAGAACACTCAGAACATTTAGAACACTCAGAACAATTAGAACATTTAGAACACTCAGAATATTTAGAATACTCAGAACATTTAGAACACTCAGAACACTCAGAACATTTAGAACACTCAGAACACTCAGAACATTTAGAACACTCAGAACATTTAGAACACTCAGAAAACTCAGAACATTTAGAACACTCAGAACAATTAGAACATTTAGAACACTCAGAACAATTAGAACATTTAGAACACTCAGAACATTTAGAACACTCAGAACAATTAGAACATTTAGAACACTCAGAACATTTAGAACACTCAGAACATTTAGAACACTCAGAACAATTAGAATATTTAGAACACTCAGAACATTTAGAACACTCAGAACATTTAGAACACTCAGAACAATTAGAACATTTAGAACACTCAGAATATTTAGAATACTCAGAACATTTAGAACACTCAGAACAATTAGAACATTTAGAACACTCATAACATTTAGAACACTCAGAACAATTAGAACATTTAGAACACTCAGAACATTTAGAACACTCAGAACATTTAGAACACTCAGAACAATTAGAATATTTAGAACACTCAGAACATTTAGAACACTCATAACATTTAGAACACTCAGAACAATTAGAACATTTAGAACACTCAGAATATTTAGAATACTCAGAACATTTAGAACACTCAGAACAATTAGAACATTTAGAACACTCAGAACATTTAGAACACTCAGAACAATTAGAACATTTAGAACACTCAGAATATTTAGAATACTCAGAACATTTAGAACACTCAGAACAATTAGATAATTTTGAACACTCAGAACATTTAGAACACTCAGAAAACTCAGAACATTTAGAACACTCAGAACATTTCGAACACTCAGAACACTCAGAACATTTAGAACACTCAGAACAATTAGAACATTTAGAACACTCAGAATATTTAGAACACTCAGAACATTTAGAACACTCAGAACAATTAGAACATTTAGAACACTCAGAACATTTAGAACACTCAGAACACTCAGAACACTCAGAACATTTAGAACACTCAGAACAATTAGAACATTTAGAACACTCAGAACATTTAGAACACTCAGAACATTTAGAACACTCAGAACAATTAGAACATTTAGAACACTCAGAACATTTAGAACACTCAGAACATTTAGAACACTCAGAACAATTAGAACATTTAGAACACTCAGAATATTTAGAATACTCAGAACATTTAGAACACTCAGAACACTCAGAACATTTAGAACACTCAGAACACTCAGAACATTTAGAACACTCAGAACATTTAGAACACTCAGAAAACTCAGAACATTTAGAACACTCAGAACAATTAGAACATTTAGAACACTCAGAACAATTAGAACATTTAGAACACTCAGAACATTTCGAACACTCAGAACAATTAGAACATTTAGAACACTCAGAACATTTAGAACACTCAGAACATTTAGAACACTCAGAACAATTAGAATATTTAGAACACTCAGAACATTTAGAACACTCAGAACATTTAGAACACTCAGAACAATTAGAACATTTAGAACACTCAGAATATTTAGAATACTCAGAACATTTAGAACACTCAGAACAATTAGAACATTTAGAACACTCAGAACATTTAGAACACTCAGAACAATTAGAACATTTAGAACACTCAGAACATTTAGAACACTCAGAACATTTAGAACACTCAGAACAATTAGAATATTTAGAACACTCAGAACATTTAGAACACTCAGAACATTTAGAACACTCAGAACAATTAGAACATTTAGAACACTCAGAATATTTAGAACACTCAGAACATTTAGAACACTCAGAACAATTAGAACATTTAGAACACTCAGAACATTTAGAACACTCAGAACACTCAGAACATTTAGAACACTCAGAACAATTAGAACACTCAGAACACTCAGAACATTTAGAACACTCAGAACATTTAGAACACTCAGAAAACCCAGAACATTTAGAACACTCAGAACAATTAGAACATTTAGAACACTCAGAACAATTAGAACATTTAGAACACTCAGAACATTTAGAACACTCAGAACAATTAGAACATTTAGAACACTCAGAACATTTAGAACACTCAGAACATTTAGAACACTCAGAACAATTAGAATATTTAGAACACTCAGAACATTTAGAACACTCAGAACAATTAGAACATTTAGAACACTCAGAATATTTAGAATACTCAGAACATTTAGAACACTCAGAACAATTAGATAATTTTGAACACTCAGAACATTTAGAACACTCAGAAAACTCAGAACATTTAGAACACTCAGAACATTTCGAACACTCAGAACACTCAGAACATTTAGAACACTCAGAACAATTAGAACATTTAGAACACTCAGAATATTTAGAACACTCAGAACATTTAGAACACTCAGAACAATTAGAACATTTAGAACACTCAGAACATTTAGAACACTCAGAACACTCAGAACATTTAGAACACTCAGAACAATTAGAACATTTAGAACACTCAGAACATTTAGAACACTCAGAACATTTAGAACACTCAGAACAATTAGAACATTTAGAACACTCAGAACATTTAGAACACTCAGAACACTCAGAACATTTAGAACACTCAGAACAATTAGAACATTTAGAACACTCAGAACATTTAGAACACTCAGAACAATTAGAACATTTAGAACACTCAGAATATTTAGAATACTCAGAACATTTAGAACACTCAGAACACTCAGAACATTTAGAACACTCAGAACACTCAGAACATTTAGAACACTCAGAACATTTAGAACACTCAGAAAACTCAGAACATTTAGAACACTCAGAACAATTAGAACATTTAGAACACTCAGAACAATTAGAACATTTAGAACACTCAGAACATTTAGAACACTCAGAACAATTAGAACATTTAGAACACTCAGAACATTTAGAACACTCAGAACATTTAGAACACTCAGAACAATTAGAATATTTAGAATACTCAGAACATTTAGAACACTCAGAACACTCAGAACATTTAGAACACTCAGAACACTCAGAACATTTAGAACACTCAGAACATTTAGAACACTCAGAAAACTCAGAACATTTAGAACACTCAGAACAATTAGAACATTTAGAACACTCAGAACAATTAGAACATTTAGAACACTCAGAACATTTAGAACACTCAGAACAATTAGAACATTTAGAACACTCAGAACATTTAGAACACTCAGAACATTTAGAACACTCAGAACAATTAGAATATTTAGAACACTCAGAACATTTAGAACACTCAGAACATTTAGAACACTCAGAACAATTAGAACATTTAGAACACTCAGAATATTTAGAACACTCAGAACATTTAGAACACTCAGAACAATTAGAACATTTAGAACACTCAGAACATTTAGAACACTCAGAACAATTAGAACATTTAGAACACTCAGAACATTTAGAACACTCAGAACATTTAGAACACTCAGAACAATTAGAATATTTAGAACACTCAGAACATTTAGAACACTCATAACATTTAGAACACTCAGAACAATTAGAACATTTAGAACACTCAGAATATTTAGAATACTCAGAACATTTAGAACACTCAGAACAATTAGAACATTTAGAACACTCAGAACATTTAGAACACTCAGAACAATTAGAACATTTAGAACACTCAGAATATTTAGAATACTCAGAACATTTAGAACACTCAGAACAATTAGATAATTTTGAACACTCAGAACATTTAGAACACTCAGAAAACTCAGAACATTTAGAACACTCAGAACATTTCGAACACTCAGAACACTCAGAACATTTAGAACACTCAGAACAATTAGAACATTTAGAACACTCAGAATATTTAGAACACTCAGAACATTTAGAACACTCAGAACAATTAGAACATTTAGAACACTCAGAACATTTAGAACACTCAGAACACTCAGAACACTCAGAACATTTAGAACACTCAGAACAATTAGAACATTTAGAACACTCAGAACATTTAGAACACTCAGAACATTTAGAACACTCAGAACAATTAGAACATTTAGAACACTCAGAACATTTAGAACACTCAGAACATTTAGAACACTCAGAACAATTAGAACATTTAGAACACTCAGAATATTTAGAATACTCAGAACATTTAGAACACTCAGAACACTCAGAACATTTAGAACACTCAGAACACTCAGAACATTTAGAACACTCAGAACATTTAGAACACTCAGAAAACTCAGAACATTTAGAACACTCAGAACAATTAGAACATTTAGAACACTCAGAACAATTAGAACATTTAGAACACTCAGAACATTTCGAACACTCAGAACAATTAGAACATTTAGAACACTCAGAACATTTAGAACACTCAGAACATTTAGAACACTCAGAACAATTAGAATATTTAGAACACTCAGAACATTTAGAACACTCAGAACATTTAGAACACTCAGAACAATTAGAACATTTAGAACACTCAGAATATTTAGAATACTCAGAACATTTAGAACACTCAGAACAATTAGAACATTTAGAACACTCAGAACATTTAGAACACTCAGAACAATTAGAACATTTAGAACACTCAGAACATTTAGAACACTCAGAACATTTAGAACACTCAGAACAATTAGAATATTTAGAACACTCAGAACATTTAGAACACTCAGAACATTTAGAACACTCAGAACAATTAGAACATTTAGAACACTCAGAATATTTAGAACACTCAGAACATTTAGAACACTCAGAACAATTAGAACATTTAGAACACTCAGAACATTTAGAACACTCAGAACACTCAGAACATTTAGAACACTCAGAACAATTAGAACACTCAGAACACTCAGAACATTTAGAACACTCAGAACATTTAGAACACTCAGAAAACCCAGAACATTTAGAACACTCAGAACAATTAGAACATTTAGAACACTCAGAACAATTAGAACATTTAGAACACTCAGAACATTTAGAACACTCAGAACAATTAGAACATTTAGAACACTCAGAACATTTAGAACACTCAGAACATTTAGAACACTCAGAACAATTAGAATATTTAGAACACTCAGAAGATTTAGAACACTCAGAACAATTAGAACATTTAGAACACTCAGAATATTTAGAATACTCAGAACATTTAGAACACTCAGAAAAATTAGATAATTTTGAACACTCAGAACATTTAGAACACTCAGAAAACTCAGAACATTTAGAACACTCAGAACATTTCGAACACTCAGAACACTCAGAACATTTAGAACACTCAGAACAATTAGAACATTTAGAACACTCAGAATATTTAGAACACTCAGAACATTTAGAACACTCAGAACAATTAGAACATTTAGAACACTCAGAACATTTAGAACACTCAGAACACTCAGAACATTTAGAACACTCAGAACAATTAGAACATTTAGAACACTCAGAACATTTAGAACACTCAGAACATTTAGAACACTCAGAACAATTAGAACATTTAGAACACTCAGAACATTTAGAACACTCAGAACACTCAGAACATTTAGAACACTCAGAACAATTAGAACATTTAGAACACTCAGAACATTTAGAACACTCAGAACAATTAGAACATTTAGAACACTCAGAATATTTAGAATACTCAGAACATTTAGAACACTCAGAACACTCAGAACATTTAGAACACTCAGAACATTTAGAACACTCAGAACACTCAGAACATTTAGAACACTCAGAACAATTAGAACATTTAGAACACTCAGAACATTTAGAACACTCAGAACATTTAGAACACTCAGAACAATTAGAACATTTAGAACACTCAGAACATTTAGAACACTCAGAACACTCAGAACATTTAGAACACTCAGAACAATTAGAACATTTAGAACACTCAGAACATTTAGAACACTCAGAACAATTAGAACATTTAGAACACTCAGAATATTTAGAATACTCAGAACATTTAGAACACTCAGAACACTCAGAACATTTAGAACACTCAGAACATTTAGAACACTCAGAAAACTCAGAACATTTAGAACACTCAGAACAATTAGAACATTTAGAACACTCAGAACAATTAGAACATTTAGAACACTCAGAACATTTAGAACACTCAGAACAATTAGAACATTTAGAACACTCAGAACATTTAGAACACTCAGAACATTTAGAACACTCAGAACAATTAGAATATTTAGAACACTCAGAACATTTAGAACACTCAGAACATTTAGAACACTCAGAACAATTAGAACATTTAGAACACTCAGAATATTAAGAACACTCAGAACATTTAGAACACTCAGAACAATTAGAACATTTAGAACACTCAGAACATTTAGAACACTCAGAACACTCAGAACATTTAGAACACTCAGAACAATTAGAACACTCAGAACACTCAGAACATTTAGAACACTCAGAACATTTAGAACACTCAGAAAACCCAGAACATTTAGAACACTCAGAACAATTAGAACATTTAGAACACTCAGAACAATTAGAACATTTAGAACACTCAGAACATTTAGAACACTCAGAACAATTAGAACATTTAGAACACTCAGAACATTTAGAACACTCAGAACATTTAGAACACTCAGAACAATTAGAATATTTAGAACACTCAGAACATTTAGAACACTCAGAACATTTAGAACACTCAGAAAACTCAGAACATTTAGAACACTCAGAACATTTCGAACACTCAGAACACTCAGAACATTTAGAACACTCAGAACAATTAGAACATTTAGAACACTCAGAATATTTAGAACACTCAGAACATTTAGAACACTCAGAACAATTAGAACATTTAGAACACTCAGAACATTTAGAACACTCAGAACACTCAGAACATTTAGAACACTCAGAACAATTAGAACATTTAGAACACTCAGAACATTTAGAACACTCAGAACATTTAGAACACTCAGAACAATTAGAACATTTAGAACACTCAGAACATTTAGAACACTCAGAACACTCAGAACATTTAGAACACTCAGAACAATTAGAACATTTAGAACACTCAGAACATTTAGAACACTCAGAACAATTAGAACATTTAGAACACTCAGAATATTTAGAATACTCAGAACATTTAGAACACTCAGAACACTCAGAACATTTAGAACACTCAGAACACTCAGAACATTTAGAACACTCAGAACATTTAGAACACTCAGAAAACTCAGAACATTTAGAACACTCAGAACAATTAGAACATTTAGAACACTCAGAACAATTAGAACATTTAGAACACTCAGAACATTTAGAACACTCAGAACAATTAGAACATTTAGAACACTCAGAAAATTTAGAACACTCAGAACATTTAGAACACTCAGAACAATTAGAATATTTAGAACACTCAGAACATTTAGAACACTCAGAACATTTAGAACACTCAGAACAATTAGAACATTTAGAACACTCAGAATATTTAGAATACTCAGAACATTTAGAACACTCAGAACAATTAGAACATTTAGAACACTCAGAACATTTAGAACACTCAGAACAATTAGAACATTTAGAACACTCAGAACATTTAGAACACTCAGAACATTTAGAACACTCAGAACAATTAGAATATTTAGAACACTCAGAACATTTAGAACACTCATAACATTTAGAACACTCAGAACAATTAGAACATTTAGAACACTCAGAATATTTAGAATACTCAGAACATTTAGAACACTCAGAACAATTAGAACATTTAGAACACTCAGAACATTTAGAACACTCAGAACAATTAGAACATTTAGAACACTCAGAACATTTAGAACACTCAGAACATTTAGAACACTCAGAACAATTAGAATATTTAGAACACTCAGAACATTTAGAACACTCATAACATTTAGAACACTCAGAACAATTAGAACATTTAGAACACTCAGAATATTTAGAACACTCAGAACATTTAGAACACTCAGAACAATTAGAACATTTAGAACACTCAGAACATTTAGAACACTCAGAACATTTAGAACACTCAGAACAATTAGAATATTTAGAACACTCAGAATATTTAGAACACTCAGAACATTTAGAACACTCAGAACAATTAGAACATTTAGAACACTCAGAATATTTAGAATACTCAGAACATTTAGAACACTCAGAACAATTAGATAATTTTGAACACTCAGAACATTTAGAACACTCAGAAAACTCAGAACATTTAGAACACTCAGAACATTTCGAACACTCAGAACACTCAGAACATTTAGAACACTCAGAACAATTAGAACATTTAGAACACTCAGAATATTTAGAACACTCAGAACATTTAGAACACTCAGAACAATTAGAACATTTAGAACACTCAGAACATTTAGAACACTCAGAACACTCAGAACATTTAGAACACTCAGAACAATTAGAACATTTAGAACACTCAGAACATTTAGAACACTCAGAACATTTAGAACACTCAGAACAATTAGAACATTTAGAACACTCAGAACATTTAGAACACTCAGAACACTCAGAACATTTAGAACACTCAGAACAATTAGAACATTTAGAACACTCAGAACATTTAGAACACTCAGAACAATTAGAACATTTAGAACACTCAGAATATTTAGAATACTCAGAACATTTAGAACACTCAGAACACTCAGAACATTTAGAACACTCAGAACACTCAGAACATTTAGAACACTCAGAACATTTAGAACACTCAGAAAACTCAGAACATTTAGAACACTCAGAACAATTAGAACATTTAGAACACTCAGAACAATTAGAACATTTAGAACACTCAGAACATTTAGAACACTCAGAACAATTAGAACATTTAGAACACTCAGAACATTTAGAACACTCAGAACATTTAGAACACTCAGAACAATTAGAATATTTAGAACACTCAGAACATTTAGAACACTCAGAACATTTAGAACACTCAGAATATTTAGAATACTCAGAACATTTAGAACACTCAGAACAATTAGAACATTTAGAACACTCAGAACATTTAGAACACTCAGAACAATTAGAACATTTAGAACACTCAGAACATTTAGAACACTCAGAACATTTAGAACACTCAGAACAATTAGAATATTTAGAACACTCAGAACATTTAGAACACTCATAACATTTAGAACACTCAGAACAATTAGAACATTTAGAACACTCAGAATATTTAGAACACTCAGAACATTTAGAACACTCAGAACAATTAGAACATTTAGAACACTCAGAACATTTAGAACACTCAGAACACTCAGAACATTTAGAACACTCAGAACAATTAGAACACTCAGAACACTCAGAACATTTAGAACACTCAGAACATTTAGAACACTCAGAAAACCCAGAACATTTAGAACACTCAGAACAATTAGAACATTTAGAACACTCAGAACAATTAGAACATTTAGAACACTCAGAACATTTAGAACACTCAGAACAATTAGAACATTTAGAACACTCAGAACATTTAGAACACTCAGAACATTTAGAACACTCAGAACAATTAGAATATTTAGAACACTCAGAACATTTAGAACACTCAGAACATTTAGAACACTCAGAACAATTAGAACATTTAGAACACTCAGAATATTTAGAATACTCAGAACATTTAGAACACTCAGAACAATTAGATAATTTTGAACACTCAGAACATTTAGAACACTCAGAAAACTCAGAACATTTAGAACACTCAGAACATTTCGAACACTCAGAACACTCAGAACATTTAGAACACTCAGAACAATTAGAACATTTAGAACACTCAGAATATTTAGAACACTCAGAACATTTAGAACACAAAGAACAATTAGAACATTTAGAACACTCAGAACATTTAGAACACTCAGAACACTCAGAACATTTAGAACACTCAGAACAATTAGAACATTTAGAACACTCAGAACATTTAGAACACTCAGAACATTTAGAACACTCAGAACAATTAGAACATTTAGAACACTCAGAACATTTAGAACACTCAGAACACTCAGAACATTTAGAACACTCAGAACAATTAGAACATTTAGAACACTCAGAACACTTAGAACATTTAGAACACTCAGAATATTTAGAATACTCAGAACATTTAGAACACTCAGAACAATTAGAACATTTAGAACACTCAGAACATTTAGAACACTCAGAACAATTAGAACATTTAGAACACTCAGAACATTTAGAACACTCAGAACATTTAGAACACTCAGAACAATTAGAATATTTAGAACACTCAGAATATTTAGAACACTCAGAACATTTAGAACACTCAGAACAATTAGAACATTTAGAACACTCAGAACATTTAGAACACTCAGAACACTCAGAACATTTAGAACACTCAGAACAATTAGAACACTCAGAACACTCAGAACATTTAGAACACTCAGAACATTTAGAACACTCAGAAAACCCAGAACATTTAGAACACTCAGAACAATTAGAACATTTAGAACACTCAGAACAATTAGAACATTTAGAACACTCAGAACATTTAGAACACTCAGAACAATTAGAACATTTAGAACACTCAGAACATTTAGAACACTCAGAACATTTAGAACACTCAGAACAATTAGAATATTTAGAACACTCAGAACATTTAGAACACTCAGAAAAATTAGAACATTTAGAACACTCAGAATATTTAGAATACTCAGAACATTTAGAACACTCAGAACAATTAGATAATTTTGAACACTCAGAACATTTAGAACACTCAGAAAACTCAGAACATTTAGAACACTCAGAACATTTCGAACACTCAGAACACTCAGAACATTTAGAACACTCAGAACAATTAGAACATTTAGAACACTCAGAATATTTAGAACACTCAGAACATTTAGAACACTCAGAACAATTAGAACATTTAGAACACTCAGAACATTTAGAACACTCAGAACACTCAGAACATTTAGAACACTCAGAACAATTAGAACATTTAGAACACTCAGAACATTTAGAACACTCAGAACATTTAGAACACTCAGAACAATTAGAACATTTAGAACACTCAGAACATTTAGAACACTCAGAACACTCAGAACATTTAGAACACTCAGAACAATTAGAACATTTAGAACACTCAGAACATTTAGAACACTCAGAACAATTAGAACATTTAGAACACTCAGAATATTTAGAATACTCAGAACATTTAGAACACTCAGAACACTCAGAACATTTAGAACACTCAGAACACTCAGAACATTTAGAACACTCAGAACATTTAGAACACTCAGAAAACTCAGAACATTTAGAACACTCAGAACAATTAGAACATTTAGAACACTCAGAACAATTAGAACATTTAGAACACTCAGAACATTTAGAACACTCAGAACAATTAGAACATTTAGAACACTCAGAACATTTAGAACACTCAGAACATTTAGAACACTCAGAACAATTAGAATATTTAGAACACTCAGAACATTTAGAACACTCAGAACATTTAGAACACTCAGAACAATTAGAACATTTAGAACACTCAGAATATTTAGAATACTCAGAACATTTAGAACACTCAAGACAATTAGAACATTTAGAACACTCAGAACATTTAGAACACTCAGAACAATTAGAACATTTAGAACACTCAGAACATTTAGAACACTCAGAACATTTAGAACACTCAGAACAATTAGAATATTTAGAACACTCAGAACATTTAGAACACTCATAACATTTAGAACACTCAGAACAATTAGAACATTTAGAACACTCAGAATATTAAGAACACTCAGAACATTTAGAACACTCAGAACAATTAGAACATTTAGAACACTCAGAACATTTAGAACACTCAGAACACTCAGAACATTTAGAACACTCAGAACAATTAGAACACTCAGAACACTCAGAACATTTAGAACACTCAGAACATTTAGAACACTCAGAAAACCCAGAACATTTAGAACACTCAGAACAATTAGAACATTTAGAACACTCAGAACAATTAGAACATTTAGAACACTCAGAACATTTAGAACACTCAGAACAATTAGAACATTTAGAACACTCAGAACATTTAGAACACTCAGAACATTTAGAACACTCAGAACAATTAGAATATTTAGAACACTCAGAACATTTAGAACACTCAGAACATTTAGAACACTCAGAAAACTCAGAACATTTAGAACACTCAGAACATTTCGAACACTCAGAACACTCAGAACATTTAGAACACTCAGAACAATTAGAACATTTAGAACACTCAGAATATTTAGAACACTCAGAACATTTAGAACACTCAGAACAATTAGAACATTTAGAACACTCAGAACATTTAGAACACTCAGAACACTCAGAACATTTAGAACACTCAGAACAATTAGAACATTTAGAACACTCAGAACATTTAGAACACTCAGAACATTTAGAACACTCAGAACAATTAGAACATTTAGAACACTCAGAACATTTAGAACACTCAGAACACTCAGAACATTTAGAACACTCAGAACAATTAGAACATTTAGAACACTCAGAACATTTAGAACACTCAGAACAATTAGAACATTTAGAACACTCAGAATATTTAGAATACTCAGAACATTTAGAACACTCAGAACACTCAGAACATTTAGAACACTCAGAACACTCAGAACATTTAGAACACTCAGAACATTTAGAACACTCAGAAAACTCAGAACATTTAGAACACTCAGAACAATTAGAACATTTAGAACACTCAGAACAATTAGAACATTTAGAACACTCAGAACATTTAGAACACTCAGAACAATTAGAACATTTAGAACACTCAGAACATTTAGAACACTCAGAACATTTAGAACACTCAGAACAATTAGAATATTTAGAACACTCAGAACATTTAGAACACTCAGAACATTTAGAACACTCAGAACAATTAGAACATTTAGAACACTCAGAATATTTAGAATACTCAGAACATTTAGAACACTCAGAACAATTAGAACATTTAGAACACTCAGAACATTTAGAACACTCAGAACAATTAGAACATTTAGAACACTCAGAACATTTAGAACACTCAGAACATTTAGAACACTCAGAACAATTAGAATATTTAGAACACTCAGAACATTTAGAACACTCATAACATTTAGAACACTCAGAACAATTAGAACATTTAGAACACTCAGAATATTTAGAACACTCAGAACATTTAGAACACTCAGAACAATTAGAACATTTAGAACACTCAGAACATTTAGAACACTCAGAACACTCAGAACATTTAGAACACTCAGAACAATTAGAACACTCAGAACACTCAGAACATTTAGAACACTCAGAACATTTAGAACACTCAGAAAACCCAGAACATTTAGAACACTCAGAACAATTAGAACATTTAGAACACTCAGAACAATTAGAACATTTAGAACACTCAGAACATTTAGAACACTCAGAACAATTAGAACATTTAGAACACTCAGAACATTTAGAACACTCAGAACATTTAGAACACTCAGAACAATTAGAATATTTAGAACACTCAGAACATTTAGAACACTCAGAACATTTAGAACACTCAGAACAATTAGAACATTTAGAACACTCAGAATATTTAGAATACTCAGAACATTTAGAACACTCAGAACAATTAGATAATTTTGAACACTCAGAACATTTAGAACACTCAGAAAACTCAGAACATTTAGAACACTCAGAACATTTCGAACACTCAGAACACTCAGAACATGTAGAACACTCAGAACAATTAGAACATTTAGAACACTCAGAATATTTAGAACACTCAGAACATTTAGAACACTAAGAACAATTAGAACATTTAGAACACTCAGAACATTTAGAACACTCAGAACACTCAGAACATTTAGAACACTCAGAACAATTAGAACATTTAGAACACTCAGAACATTTAGAACACTCAGAACATTTAGAACACTCAGAACAATTAGAACATTTAGAACAATTAGAACATTTAGAACACTCAGAATATTTAGAATACTCAGAACATTTAGAACACTCAGAACAATTAGATAATTTTGAACACTCAGAACATTTAGAACACTCAGAAAACTCAGAACATTTAGAACACTCAGAACATTTCGAACACTCAGAACACTCAGAACATTTAGAACACTCAGAACAATTAGAACATTTAGAACACTCAGAATATTTAGAACACTCAGAACATTTAGAACACTCAGAACAATTAGAACATTTAGAACACTCAGAACATTTAGAACACTCAGAACACTCAGAACACTCAGAACATTTAGAACACTCAGAACAATTAGAACATTTAGAACACTCAGAACATTTAGAACACTCAGAACATTTAGAACACTCAGAACAATTAGAACATTTAGAACACTCAGAACATTTAGAACACTCAGAACATTTAGAACACTCAGAACAATTAGAACATTTAGAACACTCAGAATATTTAGAATACTCAGAACATTTAGAACACTCAGAACACTCAGAACATTTAGAACACTCAGAACACTCAGAACATTTAGAACACTCAGAACATTTAGAACACTCAGAAAACTCAGAACATTTAGAACACTCAGAACAATTAGAACATTTAGAACACTCAGAACAATTAGAACATTTAGAACACTCAGAACATTTCGAACACTCAGAACAATTAGAACATTTAGAACACTCAGAACATTTAGAACACTCAGAACATTTAGAACACTCAGAACAATTAGAATATTTAGAACACTCAGAACATTTAGAACACTCAGAACATTTAGAACACTCAGAACAATTAGAACATTTAGAACACTCAGAATATTTAGAATACTCAGAACATTTAGAACACTCAGAACAATTAGAACATTTAGAACACTCAGAACATTTAGAACACTCAGAACAATTAGAACATTTAGAACACTCAGAACATTTAGAACACTCAGAACATTTAGAACACTCAGAACAATTAGAATATTTAGAACACTCAGAACATTTAGAACACTCAGAACATTTAGAACACTCAGAACAATTAGAACATTTAGAACACTCAGAATATTTAGAACACTCAGAACATTTAGAACACTCAGAACAATTAGAACATTTAGAACACTCAGAACATTTAGAACACTCAGAACACTCAGAACATTTAGAACACTCAGAACAATTAGAACACTCAGAACACTCAGAACATTTAGAACACTCAGAACATTTAGAACACTCAGAAAACCCAGAACATTTAGAACACTCAGAACAATTAGAACATTTAGAACACTCAGAACAATTAGAACATTTAGAACACTCAGAACATTTAGAACACTCAGAACAATTAGAACATTTAGAACACTCAGAACATTTAGAACACTCAGAACATTTAGAACACTCAGAACAATTAGAATATTTAGAACACTCAGAAGATTTAGAACACTCAGAACAATTAGAACATTTAGAACACTCAGAATATTTAGAATACTCAGAACATTTAGAACACTCAGAACAATTAGATAATTTTGAACACTCAGAACATTTAGAACACTCAGAAAACTCAGAACATTTAGAACACTCAGAACATTTCGAACACTCAGAACACTCAGAACATTTAGAACACTCAGAACAATTAGAACATTTAGAACACTCAGAATATTTAGAACACTCAGAACATTTAGAACACTCAGAACAATTAGAACATTTAGAACACTCAGAACATTTAGAACACTCAGAACACTCAGAACATTTAGAACACTCAGAACAATTAGAACATTTAGAACACTCAGAACATTTAGAACACTCAGAACATTTAGAACACTCAGAACAATTAGAACATTTAGAACACTCAGAACATTTAGAACACTCAGAACACTCAGAACATTTAGAACACTCAGAACAATTAGAACATTTAGAACACTCAGAACATTTAGAACACTCAGAACAATTAGAACATTTAGAACACTCAGAATATTTAGAATACTCAGAACATTTAGAACACTCAGAACACTCAGAACATTTAGAACACTCAGAACATTTAGAACACTCAGAACACTCAGAACATTTAGAACACTCAGAACAATTAGAACATTTAGAACACTCAGAACATTTAGAACACTCAGAACATTTAGAACACTCAGAACAATTAGAACATTTAGAACACTCAGAACATTTAGAACACTCAGAACACTCAGAACATTTAGAACACTCAGAACAATTAGAACATTTAGAACACTCAGAACATTTAGAACACTCAGAACAATTAGAACATTTAGAACACTCAGAATATTTAGAATACTCAGAACATTTAGAACACTCAGAACACTCAGAACATTTAGAACACTCAGAACATTTAGAACACTCAGAAAACTCAGAACATTTAGAACACTCAGAACAATTAGAACATTTAGAACACTCAGAACAATTAGAACATTTAGAACACTCAGAACATTTAGAACACTCAGAACAATTAGAACATTTAGAACACTCAGAACATTTAGAACACTCAGAACATTTAGAACACTCAGAACAATTAGAATATTTAGAACACTCAGAACATTTAGAACACTCAGAACATTTAGAACACTCAGAACAATTAGAACATTTAGAACACTCAGAATATTTAGAATACTCAGAACATTTAGAACACTCAGAACAATTAGAACATTTAGAACACTCAGAACATTTAGAACACTCAGAACAATTAGAACATTTAGAACACTCAGAACATTTAGAACACTCAGAACATTTAGAACACTCAGAACAATTAGAATATTTAGAACACTCAGAACATTTAGAACACTCAGAACATTTAGAACACTCAGAACAATTAGAACATTTAGAACACTCAGAATATTAAGAACACTCAGAACATTTAGAACACTCAGAACAATTAGAACATTTAGAACACTCAGAACATTTAGAACACTCAGAACACTCAGAACATTTAGAACACTCAGAACAATTAGAACACTCAGAACACTCAGAACATTTAGAACACTCAGAACATTTAGAACACTCAGAAAACCCAGAACATTTAGAACACTCAGAACAATTAGAACATTTAGAACACTCAGAACAATTAGAACATTTAGAACACTCAGAACATTTAGAACACTCAGAACAATTAGAACATTTAGAACACTCAGAACATTTAGAACACTCAGAACATTTAGAACACTCAGAACAATTAGAATATTTAGAACACTCAGAACATTTAGAACACTCAGAACATTTAGAACACTCAGAAAACTCAGAACATTTAGAACACTCAGAACATTTCGAACACTCAGAACACTCAGAACATTTAGAACACTCAGAACAATTAGAACATTTAGAACACTCAGAATATTTAGAACACTCAGAACATTTAGAACACTCAGAACAATTAGAACATTTAGAACACTCAGAACATTTAGAACACTCAGAACACTCAGAACATTTAGAACACTCAGAACAATTAGAACATTTAGAACACTCAGAACATTTAGAACACTCAGAACATTTAGAACACTCAGAACAATTAGAACATTTAGAACACTCAGAACATTTAGAACACTCAGAACACTCAGAACATTTAGAACACTCAGAACAATTAGAACATTTAGAACACTCAGAACATTTAGAACACTCAGAACAATTAGAACATTTAGAACACTCAGAATATTTAGAATACTCAGAACATTTAGAACACTCAGAACACTCAGAACATTTAGAACACTCAGAACACTCAGAACATTTAGAACACTCAGAACATTTAGAACACTCAGAAAACTCAGAACATTTAGAACACTCAGAACAATTAGAACATTTAGAACACTCAGAACAATTAGAACATTTAGAACACTCAGAACATTTAGAACACTCAGAACAATTAGAACATTTAGAACACTCAGAAAATTTAGAACACTCAGAACATTTAGAACACTCAGAACAATTAGAATATTTAGAACACTCAGAACATTTAGAACACTCAGAACATTTAGAACACTCAGAACAATTAGAACATTTAGAACACTCAGAATATTTAGAATACTCAGAACATTTAGAACACTCAGAACAATTAGAACATTTAGAACACTCAGAACATTTAGAACACTCAGAACAATTAGAACATTTAGAACACTCAGAACATTTAGAACACTCAGAACATTTAGAACACTCAGAACAATTAGAATATTTAGAACACTCAGAACATTTAGAACACTCATAACATTTAGAACACTCAGAACAATTAGAACATTTAGAACACTCAGAATATTTAGAATACTCAGAACATTTAGAACACTCAGAACAATTAGAACATTTAGAACACTCAGAACATTTAGAACACTCAGAACAATTAGAACATTTAGAACACTCAGAACATTTAGAACACTCAGAACATTTAGAACACTCAGAACAATTAGAATATTTAGAACACTCAGAACATTTAGAACACTCATAACATTTAGAACACTCAGAACAATTAGAACATTTAGAACACTCAGAATATTTAGAACACTCAGAACATTTAGAACACTCAGAACAATTAGAACATTTAGAACACTCAGAACATTTAGAACACTCAGAACATTTAGAACACTCAGAACAATTAGAATATTTAGAACACTCAGAATATTTAGAACACTCAGAACATTTAGAACACTCAGAACAATTAGAACATTTAGAACACTCAGAATATTTAGAATACTCAGAACATTTAGAACACTCAGAACAATTAGATAATTTTGAACACTCAGAACATTTAGAACACTCAGAAAACTCAGAACATTTAGAACACTCAGAACATTTCGAACACTCAGAACACTCAGAACATTTAGAACACTCAGAACAATTAGAACATTTAGAACACTCAGAATATTTAGAACACTCAGAACATTTAGAACACTCAGAACAATTAGAACATTTAGAACACTCAGAACATTTAGAACACTCAGAACACTCAGAACATTTAGAACACTCAGAACAATTAGAACATTTAGAACACTCAGAACATTTAGAACACTCAGAACATTTAGAACACTCAGAACAATTAGAACATTTAGAACACTCAGAACATTTAGAACACTCAGAACACTCAGAACATTTAGAACACTCAGAACAATTAGAACATTTAGAACACTCAGAACATTTAGAACACTCAGAACAATTAGAACATTTAGAACACTCAGAATATTTAGAATACTCAGAACATTTAGAACACTCAGAACACTCAGAACATTTAGAACACTCAGAACACTCAGAACATTTAGAACACTCAGAACATTTAGAACACTCAGAAAACTCAGAACATTTAGAACACTCAGAACAATTAGAACATTTAGAACACTCAGAACAATTAGAACATTTAGAACACTCAGAACATTTAGAACACTCAGAACAATTAGAACATTTAGAACACTCAGAACATTTAGAACACTCAGAACATTTAGAACACTCAGAACAATTAGAATATTTAGAACACTCAGAACATTTAGAACACTCAGAACATTTAGAACACTCAGAATATTTAGAATACTCAGAACATTTAGAACACTCAGAACAATTAGAACATTTAGAACACTCAGAACATTTAGAACACTCAGAACAATTAGAACATTTAGAACACTCAGAACATTTAGAACACTCAGAACATTTAGAACACTCAGAACAATTAGAATATTTAGAACACTCAGAACATTTAGAACACTCATAACATTTAGAACACTCAGAACAATTAGAACATTTAGAACACTCAGAATATTTAGAACACTCAGAACATTTAGAACACTCAGAACAATTAGAACATTTAGAACACTCAGAACATTTAGAACACTCAGAACACTCAGAACATTTAGAACACTCAGAACAATTAGAACACTCAGAACACTCAGAACATTTAGAACACTCAGAACATTTAGAACACTCAGAAAACCCAGAACATTTAGAACACTCAGAACAATTAGAACATTTAGAACACTCAGAACAATTAGAACATTTAGAACACTCAGAACATTTAGAACACTCAGAACAATTAGAACATTTAGAACACTCAGAACATTTAGAACACTCAGAACATTTAGAACACTCAGAACAATTAGAATATTTAGAACACTCAGAACATTTAGAACACTCAGAACATTTAGAACACTCAGAACAATTAGAACATTTAGAACACTCAGAATATTTAGAATACTCAGAACATTTAGAACACTCAGAACAATTAGATAATTTTGAACACTCAGAACATTTAGAACACTCAGAAAACTCAGAACATTTAGAACACTCAGAACATTTCGAATACTCAGAACACTCAGAACATTTAGAACACTCAGAACAATTAGAACATTTAGAACACTCAGAATATTTAGAACACTCAGAACATTTAGAACACAAAGAACAATTAGAACATTTAGAACACTCAGAACATTTAGAACACTCAGAACACTCAGAACATTTAGAACACTCAGAACAATTAGAACATTTAGAACACTCAGAACATTTAGAACACTCAGAACATTTAGAACACTCAGAACAATTAGAACATTTAGAACACTCAGAACATTTAGAACACTCAGAACACTCAGAACATTTAGAACACTCAGAACAATTAGAACATTTAGAACACTCAGAACACTTAGAACATTTAGAACACTCAGAATATTTAGAATACTCAGAACATTTAGAACACTCAGAACAATTAGAACATTTAGAACACTCAGAACATTTAGAACACTCAGAACAATTAGAACATTTAGAACACTCAGAACATTTAGAACACTCAGAACATTTAGAACACTCAGAACAATTAGAATATTTAGAACACTCAGAATATTTAGAACACTCAGAACATTTAGAACACTCAGAACAATTAGAACATTTAGAACACTCAGAACATTTAGAACACTCAGAACACTCAGAACATTTAGAACACTCAGAACAATTAGAACACTCAGAACACTCAGAACATTTAGAACACTCAGAACATTTAGAACACTCAGAAAACCCAGAACATTTAGAACACTCAGAACAATTAGAACATTTAGAACACTCAGAACAATTAGAACATTTAGAACACTCAGAACATTTAGAACACTCAGAACAATTAGAACATTTAGAACACTCAGAACATTTAGAACACTCAGAACATTTAGAACACTCAGAACAATTAGAATATTTAGAACACTCAGAACATTTAGAACACTCAGAAAAATTAGAACATTTAGAACACTCAGAATATTTAGAATACTCAGAACATTTAGAACACTCAGAACAATTAGATAATTTTGAACACTCAGAACATTTAGAACACTCAGAAAACTCAGAACATTTAGAACACTCAGAACATTTCGAACACTCAGAACACTCAGAACATTTAGAACACTCAGAACAATTAGAACATTTAGAACACTCAGAATATTTAGAACACTCAGAACATTTAGAACACTCAGAACAATTAGAACATTTAGAACACTCAGAACATTTAGAACACTCAGAACACTCAGAACATTTAGAACACTCAGAACAATTAGAACATTTAGAACACTCAGAACATTTAGAACACTCAGAACATTTAGAACACTCAGAACAATTAGAACATTTAGAACACTCAGAACATTTAGAACACTCAGAACACTCAGAACATTTAGAACACTCAGAACAATTAGAACATTTAGAACACTCAGAACATTTAGAACACTCAGAACAATTAGAACATTTAGAACACTCAGAATATTTAGAATACTCAGAACATTTAGAACACTCAGAACACTCAGAACATTTAGAACACTCAGAACACTCAGAACATTTAGAACACTCAGAACATTTAGAACACTCAGAAAACTCAGAACATTTAGAACACTCAGAACAATTAGAACATTTAGAACACTCAGAACAATTAGAACATTTAGAACACTCAGAACATTTAGAACACTCAGAACAATTAGAACATTTAGAACACTCAGAACATTTAGAACACTCAGAACATTTAGAACACTCAGAACAATTAGAATATTTAGAACACTCAGAACATTTAGAACACTCAGAACATTTAGAACACTCAGAACAATTAGAACATTTAGAACACTCAGAATATTTAGAATACTCAGAACATTTAGAACACTCAAGACAATTAGAACATTTAGAACACTCAGAACATTTAGAACACTCAGAACAATTAGAACATTTAGAACACTCAGAACATTTAGAACACTCAGAACATTTAGAACACTCAGAACAATTAGAATATTTAGAACACTCAGAACATTTAGAACACTCATAACATTTAGAACACTCAGAACAATTAGAACATTTAGAACACTCAGAATATTAAGAACACTCAGAACATTTAGAACACTCAGAACAATTAGAACATTTAGAACACTCAGAACATTTAGAACACTCAGAACACTCAGAACATTTAGAACACTCAGAACAATTAGAACACTCAGAACACTCAGAACATTTAGAACACTCAGAACATTTAGAACACTCAGAAAACCCAGAACATTTAGAACACTCAGAACAATTAGAACATTTAGAACACTCAGAACAATTAGAACAATTAGAACACTCAGAACATTTAGAACACTCAGAACAATTAGAACATTTAGAACACTCAGAACATTTAGAACACTCAGAACATTTAGAACACTCAGAACAATTAGAATATTTAGAACACTCAGAACATTTAGAACACTCAGAACATTTAGAACACTCAGAAAACTCAGAACATTTAGAACACTCAGAACATTTCGAACACTCAGAACACTCAGAACATTTAGAACACTCAGAACAATTAGAACATTTAGAACACTCAGAATATTTAGAACACTCAGAACATTTAGAACACTCAAAACAATTAGAACATTTAGAACACTCAGAACATTTAGAACACTCAGAACACTCAGAACATTTAGAACACTCAGAACAATTAGAACATTTAGAACACTCAGAACATTTAGAACACTCAGAACATTTAGAACACTCAGAACAATTAGAACATTTAGAACACTCAGAACATTTAGAACACTCAGAACACTCAGAACATTTAGAACACTCAGAACAATTAGAACATTTAGAACACTCAGAACATTTAGAACACTCAGAACAATTAGAACATTTAGAACACTCAGAATATTTAGAATACTCAGAACATTTAGAACACTCAGAACACTCAGAACATTTAGAACACTCAGAACACTCAGAACATTTAGAACACTCAGAACATTTAGAACACTCAGAAAACTCAGAACATTTAGAACACTCAGAACAATTAGAACATTTAGAACACTCAGAACAATTAGAACATTTAGAACACTCAGAACATTTAGAACACTCAGAACAATTAGAACATTTAGAACACTCAGAACATTTAGAACACTCAGAACATTTAGAACACTCAGAACAATTAGAATATTTAGAACACTCAGAACATTTAGAACACTCAGAACATTTAGAACACTCAGAACAATTAGAACATTTAGAACACTCAGAATATTTAGAATACTCAGAACATTTAGAACACTCAGAACAATTAGAACATTTAGAACACTCAGAACATTTAGAACACTCAGAACAATTAGAACATTTAGAACACTCAGAACATTTAGAACACTCAGAACATTTAGAACACTCAGAACAATTAGAATATTTAGAACACTCAGAACATTTAGAACACTCATAACATTTAGAACACTCAGAACAATTAGAACATTTAGAACACTCAGAATATTTAGAACACTCAGAACATTTAGAACACTCAGAACAATTAGAACATTTAGAACACTCAGAACATTTAGAACACTCAGAACACTCAGAACATTTAGAACACTCAGAACAATTAGAACACTCAGAACACTCAGAACATTTAGAACACTCAGAACATTTAGAACACTCAGAAAACCCAGAACATTTAGAACACTCAGAACAATTAGAACATTTAGAACACTCAGAACAATTAGAACATTTAGAACACTCAGAACATTTAGAACACTCAGAACAATTAGAACATTTAGAACACTCAGAACATTTAGAACACTCAGAACATTTAGAACACTCAGAACAATTAGAATATTTAGAACACTCAGAACATTTAGAACACTCAGAACATTTAGAACACTCAGAACAATTAGAACATTTAGAACACTCAGAATATTTAGAATACTCAGAACATTTAGAACACTCAGAACAATTAGATAATTTTGAACACTCAGAACATTTAGAACACTCAGAAAACTCAGAACATTTAGAACACTCAGAACATTTCGAACACTCAGAACACTCAGAACATGTAGAACACTCAGAACAATTAGAACATTTAGAACACTCAGAATATTTAGAACACTCAGAACATTTAGAACACTAAGAACAATTAGAACATTTAGAACACTCAGAACATTTAGAACACTCAGAACACTCAGAACATTTAGAACACTCAGAACAATTAGAACATTTAGAACACTCAGAACATTTAGAACACTCAGAACATTTAGAACACTCAGAACAATTAGAACATTTAGAACACTCAGAACATTTAGAACACTCAGAACACTCAGAACATTTAGAACACTCAGAACAATTAGAACATTTAGAACACTCAGAACAATTAGAACATTTAGAACACTCAGAATATTTAGAATACTCAGAACATTTAGAACACTCAGAACAATTAGAACATTTAGAACACTCAGAACATTTAGAACACTCAGAACAATTAGAACATTTAGAACACTCAGAACATTTAGAACACTCAGAACATTTAGAACACTCAGAACAATTAGAATATTTAGAACACTCAGAACATTTAGAACACTCATAACATTTAGAACACTCAGAACAATTAGAACATTTAGAACACTCAGAATATTTAGAACACTCAGAACAATTAGAACATTTAGAACACTCAGAACATTTAGAACACTCAGAACACTCAGAACATTTAGAACACTCAGAACAATTAGAACATTTAGAACACTCAGAACATTTAGAACACTCAGAACATTTAGAACACTCAGAACAATTAGAACATTTAGAACACTCAGAACATTTAGAACACTCAGAACACTCAGAACATTTAGAACACTCAGAACAATTAGAACACTCAGAACACTCAGAACATTTAGAACACTCAGAACAATTAGAACATTTAGAACACTCAGAACAATTAGAACATTTAGAACACTCAGAATATTTAGAATACTCAGAACATTTAGAACACTCAGAACAATTAGAACATTTAGAACACTCAGAACATTTAGAACACTCAGAACAATTAGAACATTTAGAACACTCAGAACATTTAGAACACTCAGAACATTTAGAACACTCAGAACAATTAGAATATTTAGAACACTCAGAACATTTAGAACACTCATAACATTTAGAACACTCAGAACAATTAGAACATTTAGAACACTCAGAATATTTAGAACACTCAGAACAATTAGAACATTTAGAACACTCAGAACATTTAGAACACTCAGAACACTCAGAACATTTAGAACACTCAGAACAATTAGAACATTTAGAACACTCAGAACATTTAGAACACTCAGAACAATTAGAACATTTAGAACACTCAGAACAATTAGAACATTTAGAACACTCAGAATATTTAGAATACTCAGAACATTTAGAACACTCAGAACAATTAGAACATTTAGAACATTTAGAACACTCAGAACATTTAGAACACTCAGAACAATTAGAACATTTAGAACACTCAGAACATTTAGAACACTCAGAACATTTAGAACACTCAGAACAATTAGAATATTTAGAACACTCAGAACATTTAGAACACTCATAACATTTAGAACACTCAGAACAATTAGAACATTTAGAACACTCAGAATATTTAGAACACTCAGAACAATTAGAACATTTAGAACACTCAGAACATTTAGAACACTCAGAACACTCAGAACATTTAGAACACTCAGAACAATTAGAACATTTAGAACACTCAGAACATTTAGAACACTCAGAACAATTAGAACATTTAGAACACTCAGAACATTTAGAACACTCAGAACACTCAGAACATTTAGAACACTCAGAACAATTAGAACATTTAGAACACTCAGAACAATTAGAACATTTAGAACACTCAGAATATTTAGAATACTCAGAACATTTAGAACACTCAGAACAATTAGAACATTTAGAACACTCAGAACATTTAGAACACTCAGAACAATTAGAACATTTAGAACACTCAGAACATTTAGAACACTCAGAACATTTAGAACACTCAGAACAATTAGAATATTTAGAACACTCAGAACATTTAGAACACTCATAACATTTAGAACACTCAGAACAATTAGAACATTTAGAACACTCAGAATATTTAGAATACTCAGAACATTTAGAACACTCAGAACAATTAGAACATTTAGAACACTCAGAACATTTAGAACACTCAGAACAATTAGAACATTTAGAACACTCAGAACATTTAGAACACTCAGAACATTTAGAACACTCAGAACAATTAGAATATTTAGAACACTCAGAACATTTAGAACACTCATAACATTTAGAACACTCAGAACAATTAGAACATTTAGAACACTCAGAACATTTAGAACACTCAGAACAATTAGAACATTTAGAACACTCAGAACATTTAGAACACTCAGAACATTTAGAACACTCAGAACAATTAGAATATTTAGAACACTCAGAACATTTAGAACACTCAGAACATTTAGAACACTCAGAACACTCAGAACATTTAGAACACTCAGAACAATTAGAACATTTAGAACACTCAGAACATTTAGAACACTCAGAACATTTAGAACACTCAGAACATTTAGAACACTCAGAACAATTAGAATATTTAGAACACTCAGAACATTTAGAACACTCATAACATTTAGAACACTCAGAACAATTAGAACATTTAGAACACTCAGAATATTTAGAATACTCAGAACATTTAGAACACTCAGAACAATTAGAACATTTAGAACACTCAGAACATTTAGAACACTCAGAACAATTAGAACATTTAGAACACTCAGAACATTTAGAACACTCAGAACATTTAGAACACTCAGAACAATTAGAATATTTAGAACACTCAGAACATTTAGAACACTCATAACATTTAGAACACTCAGAACAATTAGAACATTTAGAACACTCAGAATATTTAGAACACTCAGAACATTTAGAACACTCAGAACAATTAGAACATTTAGAACACTCAGAACATTTAGAACACTCAGAACATTTAGAACACTCAGAACAATTAGAATATTTAGAACACTCAGAACATTTAGAACACTCAGAACATTTAGAACACTCAGAACACTCAGAACATTTAGAACACTCAGAACAATTAGAACATTTAGAACACTCAGAACATTTAGAACACTCAGAACATTTAGAACACTCAGAACAATTAGAACATTTAGAACACTCAGAACATTTAGAACACTCAGAACACTCAGAACATTTAGAACACTCAGAACAATTAGAACATTTAGAACACTCAGAACATTTAGAACACTCAGAACAATTAGAACATTTAGAACACTCAGAATATTTAGAATACTCAGAACATTTAGAACACTCAGAACACTCAGAATATTTAGAACACTCAGAACACTCAGAACATTTAGAACACTCAGAACATTTAGAACACTCAGAAAACTCAGAACATTTAGAACACTCAGAACAATTAGAACATTTAGAACACTCAGAACAATTAGAACATTTAGAACACTCAGAACATTTAGAACACTCAGAACAATTAGAACATTTAGAACACTCAGAACATTTAGAACACTCAGAACATTTAGAACACTCAGAACAATTAGAATATTTAGAACACTCAGAACATTTAGAACACTCAGAACAATTAGAACATTTAGAACACTCAGAATATTTAGAATACTCAGAACATTTAGAACACTCAGAACAATTAGATAATTTTGAACACTCAGAACATTTAGAACACTCAGAAAACTCAGAACATTTAGAACACTCAGAACATTTCGAACACTCAGAACACTCAGAACATTTAGAACACTCAGAACACTTAGAACATTTAGAACACTCAGAATATTTAGAACACTCAGAACATTTAGAACACTCAGAACAATTAGAACATTTAGAACACTCAGAACATTTAGAACACTCAGAACACTCAGAACATTTAGAACACTCAGAACAATTAGAACATTTAGAACACTCAGAACATTTAGAACACTCAGAAAATTTAGAACACTCAGAACAATTAGAACATTTAGAACACTCAGAACATTTAGAACACTCAGAACACTCAGAACATTTAGAACACTCAGAACAATTAGAACATTTAGAACACTCAGAACATTTAGAACACTCAGAACAATTAGAACATTTAGAACACTCAGAATATTTAGAATACTCAGAACATTTAGAACACTCAGAACACTCAGAACATTTAGAACACTCAGAACACTCAGAACATTTAGAACACTCAGAACATTTAGAACACTCAGAAAACTCAGAACATTTAGAACACTCAGAACAATTAGAACATTTAGAACACTCAGAACAATTAGAACATTTAGAACACTCAGAACATTTAGAACACTCAGAACAATTAGAACATTTAGAACACTCAGAACATTTAGAACACTCAGAACATTTAGAACACTCAGAACAATTAGAATATTTAGAACACTCAGAACATTTAGAACACTCAGAACATTTAGAACACTCAGAACAATTAGAACATTTAGAACACTCAGAATATTTAGAATACTCAGAACATTTAGAACACTCAGAACAATTAGAACATTTAGAACACTCAGAACATTTAGAACACTCAGAACAATTAGAACATTTAGAACACTCAGAACATTTAGAACACTCAGAACATTTAGAACACTCAGAACAATTAGAATATTTAGAACACTCAGAACATTTAGAACACTCATAACATTTAGAACACTCAGAACAATTAGAACATTTAGAACACTCAGAATATTAAGAACACTCAGAACATTTAGAACACTCAGAACAATTAGAACATTTAGAACACTCAGAACATTTAGAACACTCAGAACACTCAGAACATTTAGAACACTCAGAACAATTAGAACACTCAGAACACTCAGAACATTTAGAACACTCAGAACATTTAGAACACTCAGAAAACCCAGAACATTTAGAACACTCAGAACAATTAGAACATTTAGAACACTCAGAACAATTAGAACATTTAGAACACTCAGAACATTTAGAACACTCAGAACAATTAGAACATTTAGAACACTCAGAACATTTAGAACACTCAGAACATTTAGAACACTCAGAACAATTAGAATATTTAGAACACTCAGAACATTTAGAACACTCAGAACATTTAGAACACTCAGAAAACTCAGAACATTTAGAACACTCAGAACAATTAGAACATTTAGAACACTCAGAATATTTAGAACACTCAGAACATTTAGAACACTCAGAACAATTAGAACATTTAGAACACTCAGAACATTTAGAACACTCAGAACACTCAGAACATTTAGAACACTCAGAACAATTAGAACATTTAGAACACTCAGAACATTTAGAACACTCAGAACATTTAGAACACTCAGAACAATTAGAACATTTAGAACACTCAGAACATTTAGAACACTCAGAACACTCAGAACATTTAGAACACTCAGAACAATTAGAACATTTAGAACACTCAGAACATTTAGAACACTCAGAACAATTAGAACATTTAGAACACTCAGAATATTTAGAATACTCAGAACATTTAGAACACTCAGAACACTCAGAACATTTAGAACACTCAGAACACTCAGAACATTTAGAACACTCAGAACATTTAGAACACTCAGAAAACTCAGAACATTTAGAACACTCAGAACAATTAGAACATTTAGAACACTCAGAACAATTAGAACATTTAGAACACTCAGAACATTTAGAACACTCAGAACAATTAGAACATTTAGAACACTCAGAAAATTTAGAACACTCAGAACATTTAGAACACTCAGAACAATTAGAATATTTAGAACACTCAGAACATTTAGAACACTCAGAACATTTAGAACACTCAGAACAATTAGAACATTTAGAACACTCAGAATATTTAGAATACTCAGAACATTTAGAACACTCAGAACAATTAGAACATTTAGAACACTCAGAACATTTAGAACACTCAGAACAATTAGAACATTTAGAACACTCAGAACATTTAGAACACTCAGAACATTTAGAACACTCAGAACAATTAGAATATTTAGAACACTCAGAACATTTAGAACACTCATAACATTTAGAACACTCAGAACAATTAGAACATTTAGAACACTCAGAATATTTAGAATACTCAGAACATTTAGAACACTCAGAACAATTAGAAAATTTAGAACACTCAGAACATTTAGAACACTCAGAACAATTAGAACATTTAGAAC
>NW_028158607.1:52500-75963 GCF_964263955.1 Coregonus lavaretus | reverse complement strand
GTCGGAAGTTTACATACACTTAGGTTGGAGTCATTAAAACTTGTTTTTCAACCACTCCACAAATTTCTTGTTAACAAACTATAGTTTTGGCAAGTCGGTTAGGACATCAACTTTGTGCATGAAACGTTTGACACAAGTTAAACAATTTAAAGGCAATGCTACCAAATACTAATTGAGTGTATGTAAACTTCTGACCCACTGGGAATGTGATGAAAGAAATAAAAGCTTAAATAAATCATTCTCTCTACTATTATTCTGACATTTGACATTCTTAAAATAAAGTGGTGTTCCTAACTGACCTAAGACAGGGAATTTTTACTAGGATTAAATGTCAGGAATTGTGAAAAACTGAGTTTAAATGTATTTGGCTAATGTGTATGTAAACTTCCGACTTCAGCTGTACATACGGAGAGAGAGAGAGAGAGAGAGAGAGAGAGAGAGAGAGAGAGAGAGAGAGAGAAAGAGAGAGAGAGAGAGAGAGAGAGAGAGAGAGAGAGAGAGAGAGAGAGAGAGAGAGAGAGATGATTGAAACAAGGCTGCCAATCCGTGTTTCCTTATGTTCCTTTGGTTGGAACTGGCTTGTGTTCATTTGCTACCTGGAAAGCATTCAGTCTGAGGGGCAGAGGCAGTGGAATAAAGAGACAGAAACTGTGGCAACCATGGAACAGCAGCAACAACAGTGGCTTAGAACAGAAGCCTGATGTCTGGCCAGCATGCAGGATCAGAGCTGGCTATAGGGGGGGGGGGGTCTTGGCATACTGTACCTGGACCAGCTATCCCATCATGCATCATCCATCCAACAGCAGGATCCATCTGGAAAGCCAGTAACCAGCCCTGTTCTGAGCCTCTCAGCACAGCACAGCTTGTTAGCCAGGCCTCTATCTTAGTGCTTGGCTTATTTATTCACCAATGTGTGCAAACCTTGTAGACTCACGCACATGCAGAGAGTCGATATTGAAGTCGGAGGGTTACATACACCTTAGCCAATTACATTTAAAATCAGTTTTTCACAATTCCTGACATTTAATCCTAGTAAAGATTCCCTGTCTTAGGTCAGTTAGGATCACCACTTTATTTTAAGAATGTGAAATGTCAGAATAATAGCAGAGAGAATTATTTATTTAAGCTTTTATTTCTTTCATCACATTCCCAGTGGGTCAGAAGTTTACATACAGTCAATTAGTATTTGGTAGCATTGTCTTTAAATTGTTTAACTTGGGTCAAACGTTTCGGGTAGCCTTCCACAAGCTTCCCACAATAAATTGGGTGGATTTTGGCCCATTCCTCCTGACAGAGCTGGTGTAACTGAGTCAGGTTTGTAGGCTTCCTTGCTCGCAGATGCTTTTTCAGTTCTGACCACAAATGTTCTATAGGATTGAGGTCAGGGCTTTGTGATGGCCACTCCAATACCTTGACTTTGTTGTCCTTAAACTATTTTGCCACAACTCTGGAAGTATGCTTGGGGTCATTGTCCATTTGGAAGGCCCATTTGCGACCAATCTTTAACTTCTTGACCGAAGTCTTGAGATGTTGTTTCAATATATCCACATAATTTTCCTTCCTCATGATGCCATCTATTTTGTGAAGTGCACCAGTCCCTCCTGCAGCAAAGCACCCCCACAGCATGATCGCAGGTCGCTGGTTCTAATCCCCGAGCCGACTAGGTGAAAAATCTGTCGATGTGCCCTTGAGCAAGGCACTTAACCCTAATTGCTCCTGTAAGTCGCTCTGGATAAGAGTGTCTGCTAAATTACTAAAATGTAAATGTAAATGTGTTCTTCGGCTTGCAAGCAACCCCCTTTTTCCTCCAAACATAACGATGGTCATTATGGCCAAACAGTTCTATTTTTGTTTAATCAGACCAGAGGATATTTCTCCAAAAAGTATGATCTTTGTCCCGATGTGCAGTTGCAAATCGTAGTCTGTCTTTTTTATGGCGGTTTTGGAGCAGTGGCTTCTTCCTTGCTGAGCGGCCTTTCAGGTTATGTCGATATAGGACTTGTTTTACTGTGGATATAGATACTTTTATACCTGTTTCCTCCAGCATCTTCACAAGGTCTTTTGCTGTTGTTCTGGGATTTATTTGCACTTTTCACACCAAAGTATGTTCATCTCTAGGAGACAGAACACGTCTCCTTCCTGAGCTGTATGACGGCTGCGTGGTCCCATGGTGTTTATACTTGCGTAGTATTGTTTGTACAGATGAACGTGGTACCTTCAGGCATTTGGAAATTGCTCCCAAGGATGAACCAGACTTGTGGAGGTCTACAATTTTTTTTTCTGAGGTCTTGGCTGATTTCTTTTGATTTTCCCATGATGTCAAGCAAAGTGGCACTGAGTTTGAAGGTAGGCCTTGAGATACATCCACAGGTACACCTCCAATCGACTCAAATTATGTCAATTAGCCTATCAGAAGCTTCTAAAGCCATGACATCATTTTCTGGAATTTTCCAAGCTGTTTAAAGGCACAGTCAATTTTGTGTATGTAAACTTCTGACCCACTGGAATTGTGATACAGTGTATTATAAGTGAAATAATCTGTCTATAAACAATTGTTGGAAAAATTTCTTGTGTCATGCACAAAGTACATGTCCTAACCAACTTGCCAAAACTATAGTTTGTTAACAAGAAATGTGTTTAGTGGTTGAAAAAACGAGTTTTAATGACTCCAACCTAAGTGTATGTAAACTTCCGACTTCAACTGTAATTGTTCCTTGTCAGTTAAGGGTGTTGGGAGTCGACAGAACTCACCATGTGTTGAGCACACGCACACACACACTAACCATAACAGCTTGCTTTGGACTCCTACTAAAGACGCCTTCACAAGGACAGCTAGCCAGGGGAACATATATATGTATTAAACAACTGATGACATTTCCATTTTAGTCAATTAGCATATGCTCTTATCCAGAGCGTACATTTTCCTACTTTTTTCCCATACTGGTCCCCCGCGGGAATCGAACGCACAACCCTGGCGTAGCAAGCACCATGCTCTACCAACTGAGCTACATGGGACTAATGGAAAGGTTTAGAGAGACACCACGGTGCATTCTGCCATCATGTTTCCCCTTCTCACACACACACACACACACACACACACACACACAGTGCAGCAAGTGCGTTTTCTCCCGATTTTATTCGCGGGGCCTTTGCCAATCACAATGTTTCGTTGATTATTTTCCAAGGATTATGGGTATTTTCCGGTAGAATGTAATAGCTGCCATATTTTCTAACCTCCTTTTAATAAGTAAGGATCAGGAACAATCACTTCCATCACTGGGACCTAGCTGCTCTCCGAGCCAGTGTGCTGCTTATTTATCCAGCGTCTCAGACTCCCCCAGTTTATTTTATCAGACTGAGAGAAGTTCCGGTATCGGCCTGCAATTCAGGAGGTACGAGGGGCTTGTCTGGTCCCTTTCTCTAAGCAGATGTGTATAGGAGAGAGCGGTAGAGGAGTATGAGGGGTACAGGGGTTGAGGGGAGGGGGTATGAGGGGTACGGGGGTTGAGGGGAGGGGGTATGAGGGGTACGGGGGTTGAGGGGAGGGGGTATGACGGGTACTGGGGTTGAGGGGAGGGGGTATGACGGGTACTGGGGTTGAGGGGGGGTAAACTTATTACCATGTTGCTAATGGTGGAAATGTTTCAGATACTGATGTAAGTCGCTCTGGATAAGACTGTCTGTTAAATGACTCAAATGTAAATAGGATGTCTTAAAGAGTCAATGACAGTGGAACTGGGCCCGGTAGTGAGCACTAACAGGACTGACTGAAGCAGGCCCGGTACTGAGCACTAACAGGACTGACTGAAGCAGGCCCGGTACTGAGCACTAACAGGACTGACTGAAGCAGGCCCGGTACTGAGCACTAACAGGACTGGCTGAAGTGGGCTTGTACTGAGCACTAACAGGACTGACTGAAGTGGGCCCGGTACTGAGCAATAAGAGGACTGACTGAAGCGGGCCCGGTACTGAGGACTAACAGGAATGTATAACGAGCAAATGTGATATAAATGAACAGTGGTAAATGGGATCCCTCAACACTAGAACCACCAACACTGTCAGTAAATGGGATCCCTCAACACTAGAACCACCAACACTGTCAATCTGACCATTTTCAATTTTGTCATTTGAATAACTTAATTTCAATAAAAACCTTGAACCCACCTGTTCCTGACACTTCCTGTTTTACTTCTGGGGGGGAGGGGGGATGCTTTTGTGCAAAAGAAGGAAGCAAAGTTTCCTCCCTCGCAAACGGAAACTCTCAGCCAAACCCCTCACTTCCGCTAATTCCATCTGTGTTTATCATGGCCAAAAAGCAAAATGTTCATGAATTTTTACGATATAGACCATTTTGACTTTGTGGCTGTGGAATCTATTGGAAACCATTGATCATCCGCACACAGTCTTGAACATCGTTGCACAAGTTTAAGCACCGCCTTCACCCTATCTTGATTCACCCCAATAATCGTTGACAAAAACCCCAAACCAGGAACTACTGCTTCTCGTAATCTAATAATTATTTGTGAGCCTTGACATATTCTCGCCGTTTCATCTGTCAATGAGAGTTGACACGCTTATATTCCCCTGCCCTACCACAGTCAACACACATGTACTCTATTTTACATAATAATATTATGTATTATTATAAAATAGAAAGGATATTTTCCCCAAATGGCTATTGCTGATCGTCACCAGTAGCCTACTCACACGAGAAACACGTGGAGCCGTGGTTATTCTAGGATTTTTTTTTTTTTTTTTTTATAACATAGACCATCCACACAATTTGTAGAGGTTGTTTTGCAAAACAAGATTAATTAAAACTTTAGAAACTGCTCTTTCCGATAAGGTACAGCAATTCAAATGTCTGGCATGCATCGACCTTTGTAGAAACTCCGTTCCCTTCTTTGTCAATGCACGCTGTGCTGGTCAGTCTATTCATTCTCAATTTGATAATTGATAATATTGTCACCCTGTCACGGATTCTGCCGAGGCTGCCCCTCCTCCTTGCTCGGGCAGGTTTCGGCGTTCGTCGTCACCGGAGTACTAGCTACTGCCGATCTATGTTCTATGTTTCTATGTTCTACCTGTTGTGTCAGATTGTTTCACACCTGTTGCCCATCTTGTGGTTACTCCGCCCCCTATTTAACCCTGTGGCTCCCATTGTGTTCTGTGCGTGTTTGTTGTTTGTTCTCGGATGTCGTTGGTGAGCGGGTTTATTCGTTTTTCCTTGAGTTCTGTGTCCTGCGCCTGACTTCAGTCTACCGCATACACTGACACCGTGACACACCCATCAGACAATTATATTATCACCCATCAGACTTTTGTATTGTCACCCATCAGACTATTATATTATCACCCATCAGACTATTGTATTGTCACCCATGAGAACATTATATTGTCACCCATGAGAACATTATATTGTCACCCATGAGAACATTATATTGTCACCCATGAGAACATTATATTGTCACCCATCAGACTAATATATTATCACCCATCAGACTATTATATTATCACCCATCAGACTATTATATTATCACCCATCAGACTATTATATTATCACCCATCAGACTATTATATTATCACCCATCAGACTATTATATTGTCACCCATCAGACTAATATATTATCACCCATCAGACTGTTATATTGTCACCCATCAGACTATTATAATGTCACCCATCAGACTATTATTTTGAATATTTAGGCAACAACTATTGTTATTATATGTGTGAAATTAGTTTCAATATAGTTTATGTGTAGTTTGGACAAGGTCAAGAGGTCAGGCATATATTGTCTTACACTACACAATACAGTATCGGCTTATTTTAGCATTTATAGTCTATGAACTTCTGGATCAATCAATAGATTTTCTGACTGATTACAATTTGCATTTGGTGTCCTGTGGTTTCTTCTGACATATTTTAACTTTATAAATGCATGAATTTAGCAATTTATTACTTATCATGGGCATTCTAGTAGTGATGGAACTCTGACACTCTGAGTGTTAAAGGTACAGTGCAGCCGTTTTTATCTAATATCAAATCAAATGAAATTGTGCAGAGTACAACAGGTGTAGACTTTACAGTGAAATGCTTACTTACATGCCCATTCCCAACAATGCAGAGTTAAAAAGTACAAAAAATATAGTCAGTGCAAAGAAAAATACCATAATAATAAAGTAGGTAAATGTAAAAAGTCCAGAAGGGGGCGGGGGGGGGGGGGGGGGGGGTCAATGTAAATAGTCCGGGTAGCCATTTGATGAACTCTTCAGCAGTCGTATGGCTTGGGGGTAGAAGCTGTTCAGGAGACTTTTGGTCCCAGACTTGGAACTCCAGTACCACTTGCTGTATAACTTTAACTTGGGTGCTGGAGTTTTTGACAATTGTTAGGGCCTTCCTCTGACACCGCCTGGTATAGAGGTCCTGGTTGGCAGTGATGTACTGGGCCACAAGCACTACCCTATGTAGCACCTTGCGGTTGGATGCCGAGCAGTTGCCATACCAAGGGGTGAAGCAGCCAGTCAAGATGCTCTCGATGGTGCAGCTGTAGAACTTTTTGAGGATCTGAGGACCCATGCCTAGGGCTGTGGCTGTCACAAAATTTTGTCAGCTGTTGATTGTCAAGCAAACAACTGTCGGTCTCACGGTAATTGACCGTTAATTAACATAACCACTTAGCATCTCCTGGCTTCCACACATAGCCTACAAGCCACTGATGATGACCTTTGGAACATCTACATTTAAAAAAGTATAATAAATCCATTATTTATTTTAGACAGGTCTAAAGAAACATGATATGAAGAAAATGTAGTCTATTTCAGAATTACAGAATAGCATACTCTGAGTTGTCCTTATGTTAGGTCCTGATGTGGCTATGCCAAATGGCTGTGGGCTACACTAGTTCATTTAGCAGACAAGATTTGCTTAGAATTCCATGGCATTATTTTATAGTATGAAGAAAACAATTGGACAAAGCTGAATAAAATATAAATAATATTTTCTCCTAACTATTTGAGGGAGTGCGCACATCCGGCTATTCTGTGTTGAGCGGTTAACAAAGAAATAGGTCCTCCTATATGCTTAATTTAGAGTTATTTATGTAACTTCAGTTGGTCTACAAACGTTGTTCTATATGTTTAGATTTTTTATGTAAGGCTGCATGATGCGACTCTAATGATGATTTGAAAAAAGTCGCTTGAAAGGCACGAGCTCTGTTTTTTTGTGCAGGCTGTACACACTACATCAGTCACTCATTCACAATTTGACAAGCACTTGATAATGCCTAGAATTTCACAGCGGCATACCCTTTGTGTGGCCGTAATGCACCCCAAAAAAATCCATGCCTTTCGCGGCTAGTTGCGGTTTTGCCCTTCTCCCTGAGTGCTGCTCGCTCCATCGCGTGATAAGGTCTTTCTCACAGGCTACAAGTGAAGACAGACACATCGGGGACGCAACTGCGCACATCCTTATCCAATTCTGAGGTGCATATTGAAGATATTGGAAGAACTGTCCACGTTTACTTTTCGTCAGCCAACAAGATGAGTAGGCCTAACGAACAGCAAAAGCCCTAGCCTGTGTCAATCTACTATCCCCCATAGTATAGAAATTGACCTATTCTATTCTGTGCGAGAAATAAATATTCCAAACATATTTCGTGATAGTTGTGGGATGCGATAGATCCCAAATTAATACAACCACTAGCATTTAAAAAAATGTGTTAACGCAATGTGGCTTAACGTTTAGCTTAAAATGTTGATAAACTATTAGTTTCACGGATCCCCCCGGTACTGCTGCTCATTCCGTTCACCAGCTCCGGAGGTCTACGTCACCGGCCTTCTAGACGTCACTGACCTGGTTCATTACCACCAACCCCGGACTGTCTTGTCTCATTACCCACACCTGGTTCCCATTCCCCCTGATTAGTATGTGTATAAATGTGCCCTCTGTTCCCCCATTGTCCTTGTCCATTATTGTCCCATGTCCGTTGGTCTCCTGAGTACCGTGTATTGTGCTCTTGTGTCACGATCGTTGAACGGAGTAGACCAAGGAGCAGCGTGATGAGCGAACATACTTTATTATCTTTAGTGATAATAAGAACAAAACAACAAACGATAACGACACGTGAAGTCCTAGGTATAACACAACCAACACGGAACAAACCAAAAGGAACAAGATCCCACAACTACTGTGGGAAAACAGCCTGTTTAAATGTGGTTCCCAATCAGAGACAACCAGCAACAGCTGACACTCGTTGCCTCTGATTGAGAACCACACTGGCCAACATAGAAATGAAACAACTAGAACTATAACACAGAACACAAACACATAGAATCTACACACCCTGGCTCAACATATAGAGTCCCCAGAGCCAGGGTGTGACAGTACCCCCCCCCCCCCCAAAGGCGCAGACTGCGACCGCGCCTCAACATAAACCAAACAGGGGAGGGCTGGGTGGGCATTCCTCCTCGGAGGCGGTTCCGTCTCCGGGCTTGCCCACCACCCTCCAATAATCCCCCCGTAGCGCCCCTGGTCCGGTCTGGCCCTGCTGGCTGGAGCTGGACTGGACATCGTAGGAGCGGATTGCTTAAGCTCCGGTGTGGAGCAGCTGACCGGTACCTGACCAGGCACCGGTGACCCAGGTACGGGTTGTGCCGGACTGACGATGCGCACCCCTGGCTTGGTGCGTGGAGCAGGAACGGGCCGGACCGGGCTGACGATGCGCACCCCTGGCTTGGTGCATGGAGCAGCAACGGGCCGGACCGGGCTGACGATGCGCACCCCTGGCTTGGTGCGTGGAGCAGGAACTGGCCGTACCGGGCTGACGACTCGCACCCCTGGCTTGGTGCGAGTGGCAGGAACAGGCCGGGCCGGGCTGGCGACGCGCACCATAGGCTTGGTGCGAGTGGCAGGAACAGGCCGGGCCGGGCTGGCGACGCACACCGTAGGCTTGGTGCGAGTGGCAGGAACAGGCCGGGCCGGGCTGGCGACGTGCACCGTAGGCTTGGTGCGAGTGGCAGGAACAGGCCGGGCCGGGCTGGCGACGTGCACCATTAGCTTGGTGCGGGGAGCAGGAACAGGCCGGGCCGGGCTGGCGACGCGCACCATTAGCTTGGTGCGGGGAGCAGGAACAGGCCGGGCCGGGCTGGCGACGCGCACCGTAGGCTTGGTGCGAGTGGCAGGATCAGGCCGGGCCGGGCTGTCGACGCGCACCGTAGGCTTGGTGCGAGGGGCAGGAACAGGCCGGGCCGGGCTGGCGACGCGCACCATTAACTTAGTGCGGGGAGCAGGAATGGGCCGGACCGGACTGGTGACGCACACCACTTGCTTGGTGTGAGGAGCGGGACTGGGTTTCGTCATAACCCTCCGCTCCCTCTGCTGCCTACACAGTTCCTCTCGCCGTGCCTCTACTCTCACCTTCTCCCTTATCGCCTCCAGTAGCTCCACCCTCTGAACCACTAACTCCTGCTCCCTCTGGACCAATAGCCCCCTTAACCTGGTGGCCTCCTCTCCTAACCTCCTAATACGCCATGTAGCTGCCTCCTGCTGCCCCTTCGCCCATGCCGTGTGCCCCCCCCCCCCGTCCGACGACGACACTGTTGACGACGTTGCTCCTCTCTCCGTCGCGCCTCTACCGTCTCCTTCCACGGACGGCGATCCATCCCGGCCTGTATTTCCTCCCAGGTCCAGGACCCCTGCCCGTCCACTATCTGCTCCCACGTCCAGGCTGCCTGCTCCTGGACACGCTGCTTGGTCCTGGTATGGTGGGATCTTCTGTCACGATCGTTGAACGGAGTAGACCAAGGCGCAGCGTGATGAGCGAACGTACTTTATTATCTTTAGTGATAATAAGAACAAAACAACAAATGATAACGACACGTGAAGTCCTAGGTATAACACAACCAACACGGAACAAACCAAAAGGAACAAGATCCCACAACTACTGTGGGAAAACAGCCTGTTTAAATGTGGTTCCCAATCAGAGACAACCAGCAACAGCTGACACTCGTTGCCTCTGATTGAGAACCACACTGGCCAACATAGAAATGAAACAACTAGAACTATAACACAGAACACAAACACATAGAATCTACACACCCTGGCTCAACATATAGAGTCCCCAGAGCCAGGGAGTGACATCTTGTTATTACGGGTCTCGTCCTGTGTATTATTTAGAGGTTTACACCTCTCTCTTTTCTTTGGGTTACAACCCTGTGTTATATTCAGTATGTACGTGTTTGTTTTGGGCTTCGTCCCTGTCGTTTCTCACGACGTACATTGTGTTGGGTGGATAAATAAAATACCCTAATACGTATTCCTGCGCCTATCTTCTAATCATTATACAACGTGACAATTAGGCTATTTATTCACATTATAAGCACAGCAATGCACACATGGTAGTAGGCTATAAGTGCAAATGTTCCATTCGTGGAAAACACCATTATCAAAAGTGACCGCAAATGCCATTATGCATGTAAAGCTTATATTATAAAAGGTGTATTTTGTATGGTGAAAATTATCTTCCCCAAACTTGAAACTCACGCGTTGCTTATTTATGCCAGTTAGGCTGTACACCCCTTGTAAAGCGGATTAATGTGCTTAATTTTAAGAAGTTATTTGGCCAATTTAGTTGTGATACAAACCTTAGCAAAACCTATATGCCCATGGGTAGGCAACATGAGGAGTGCGACTATGATTGGAAAAAGTCACACAAAAAAAGGCATTGTTTCTTACGCTGGGCGTCATTCACAAGTGATAATATATAATTCACAAGTGATAGGCTAATATTATCACCCATCAGACTATTATATTATCACCCATCAGACTATTATATTATCACCCATCAGACTATTATATTATCACCCATCAGACTATTATATTATCACCCATCAGACTATTATATTATCACCCATCAGACTATTATATTATCACCCATCAGACTATTATATTATCACCCATCAGACTATTATATTATCACCCATCAGACTATTATATTATCACCCATCAGACTATTATATTATCACCCATCAGACTATTATATTATCACCCATCAGACTATTATATTATCACCCATCAGACTATTATATTGTCACCCATCAGACTATTATATTGTCACCCATCAGACTATTATATTATCACCCATCAGACTATTATATTGTCACCCATCAGACTATTCTTGATTTAATATTGTCTTTGCATATACTAAATAACATACGTGTGAAATTTGTTTTGATTTAGAATGGACCATTATCATGCACCTGTCTTGAAACAGGGGCAACGAGAAAACGTACATGTCATCTATGCACTTAAACAGCGAATGGAGGACGCTTTTCCCGTGGTTCATTTTCATGCCAGGCAGGTAGGCTATACTCCTGTTGTAAAGAGAAGCAATGTGCTTAATATTTGGAAAGTTGAGAAATAAATATAGTAGGTCTAGCCTATAGAAAGCTGATGGGATCCTCCTCTTTTAAAATAGAGGCCATCACAGTTTTCTCCCACAATTGCATAGCCTATAGAAATGTTGCGCGACATGAGCTCATGGGCTCTCATGAAGTGTTTGATTAGATAACCGAACACATTTGCATTGATGTCAGAGTGATTAGAGGGACAATAGAGTGCTGAGTACCAGGCAGTTAGCAAGTTTGGTAGGCTACTAATGACCATCAGCAGCATCAGAGCTTGGAGAAGCCTAATTACCGTGACTAAACGGTCACGTGTAATTTGACTGCCTGTGGTCCTCTGTAGCTCAGCTGGTAGAGCACGGCGCTTGTAACGCCAAGGTAGTGGGTTCGATCCCCGGGACCACCCATACACAAAAATGTATGCACGCATGACTGTAAGTCGCTTTGGATAAAAGCGTCTGCTAAATGGCATATTATTCATGACTCGTGACCGCCGGTGTGGCGGTAATACAGTCACCGTAACAGCCCTAGTTGTCACAAGCCACACTGAATATGTATCTTCTTCCATTCTCTCTCTAGCTTGGGTCCAGGGGGGAGACCATGGGCTGAGATCAGTATAGGACAAGCAAATCTGCAGTTTAGGACAACTGAATATTATTATTATTTTTATTGTTTTACTTGCATATAATGGAATTTAAGTAATCTCAAACTCTGAAGTTCGGGGAAATGTTTAGCAGTTTGTGGTCCTCTGTAGCTCAGCTGGTAGAGCACGGTGCTTGTAACACCAGGGTTGTCGGTTCAATCCCCGGGGCCACCCTTACACAAAAAAATAAAATGTATGCACGCATGACTGTAAGTCGCTTAGGATAAAAGCGTCTGCTAAATGGCATATTATATTATAGTGTAGTTTGTACACATCTAAGATTCACATCTTGCCACACACTGGCAGCATACTTTCATATGAAGACTTCCCCAAAGCTTCAGGGAGCATCTTAAATCCCAGTCCCTGTTTCTCCAGAGTGTCTGAAGAAATACAGAGTTCCTCTATGATGTGCTGCTGCCTTGGGTATTGGCTAACCCCATGTGGAGCTACCCTGCTACCCTTTGCCTGAGATCTGACAGTTCCTCTTCCAAGACACTACCTGTGAGCCAGTGAGAGCTACCCTAACCCCCGCTACTGTCACACTCTCATCCAAATGTCAGAGCTGATTTTGAGTATAGTGACAGGGGTAACACTATGAAAGCAACGCTCACCAATGCCAAATGTTTTCAGTCTCCTGAGGGGGAATAGGCTTTGTCCTGTCCTCTTCATTATTGTCTTGGTGTGTTTGGACCATAATAGTTTGTTGGTGATGTGGACAACAAGGAACTTGAAAGTCTCGACCCGCTCCACTACAGCCCCGTCGATGTGAATGGGGGCGTGCTCGGCCCTCCTTTTCCTGGAGTCCATGATCAGCTCCTTTGTCTTCCTCATGTTGAGGGAGAGGTTGTTGTCCTGGCACCACACTGCCAGGTCTCTGACCTCCTCCCTATAGGCTGTCTCATCGTTGTCAGTGATCAGGCCTACCACCGTTGTGTCATCGGCAAACTTAATGATGGTGTTGGAGTCGTGCTTGGCCACGCAGTCGTGGGTGACAGGGAGTACAGGAGGGGGCTAAGCATGCACCCCTAAGGGGCCCCCGTGTTGAGGATCAGCGTGGCAGATGTGTTGTTACCTACCCTTACCGCCTGGGGGCGGCCCGTCAGGAAGTCCAGGATCCAGTTGCAGAGGGAGTTGTTTAGTCCCAAGGTCCTTAGCTTAGTGATGAGCTTTGAGGGCACTATGGTGTTACTCCTGAGTGGCGCAGTGGTCTAAGGCACTGCATCGCAGTGCTAACTGTGCCACTAGATCCTGGTTCGAATCCAGGCTCTGTCGCAGCCGGCCGCGACCGGGAGACTCATGGGCGGCGCACAATTGGCCCAGCGTCGTCCAGGGTAGGGGAGGGAATGGCCGGCAGGGATGTAGCTCAGTTGATAGAGCATGGCGTTTGCAATGCCAGGGTTGTGGGTTCGTTTCCCACGGGGGGCCAGTATAAAAAATATGTATTCACTAACTGTAAGTCGCTCTGGATAAGAGCGTCTGCTAAATGACGTAAATGTAATGTAAATGTGTTGAACGCTGAGCTGTAGTCAATTAACAACATTCAAATGTAGGTGTTCCTTTTGTCCAGGTGTGAAGTGCAATAGAGATTGTGTCATCTTTGGATATGTTGGGGCGGTATATGAATTGGAGTGGGTCTAGGGTTTCTGGGATGATGGTGTTGATGTGAGCCATAACAGCCTTTCAAAGCACTTCATGGCTACTGACGTGAGTGCTACGGGTCGGTAATCATTTAGGCAGGTTACCTTGGCATTCTTGGGCACAGGGACTATGGTGGTCTGCTTGAAACATGTGGGTATTACAGACTCAGTCAGGAACAGGTCGAACATGTCAGTGAAGACACTTGCAAGTTGGTAAGCGCATGCTCTGAGAACACGTGCTGGTAATCTGTCTGGCCCTGTGGCCTTGTGAATGTCAACCTGTTAAATCTCTACTGGATGGGTGTCCCGAAATCGGGGCTCAATACAGTTAACGTGACAATAATAACGTTGTGAACAAAAGCACATTTTCAAAGACATTTACATGTCTGATATGGGCAGAAAGCTTAAATTATTGTTAATCTAACTGCACTGTCCAATTTACAGTAGCTATTACAGCAAAAAAATACCATGCTATTGTTTGAGGATAGTGTACAACAACAAAACACATTTATCACGGCGACAGGTTTAATAAATTCACATCTGAAGGTAAATAATTTACATTTTAGTCATTTAGCAGACGCTCTTATCCAGAGCAATTAGGGTTAAGAGCCTTGCTCAAGGGCACATCGACAGATTTTTCACCTAGTCGGCTCGGGGATTAGAACCAGCAAACTTTCTGTTACTGGCACAACGCTCTTAACCACTAAGCTACCTGTCATCCTGAGGGTCCCAGAGATAAAATATAGCGTAGTTCTGTTTGATAAAATCAATTTTTATATCCTAACATGATCCATGTTGTATGTACAATCAATGTTGTATTCCCACTCGTTCAACTTGCAAAGAAAGAAATCTGTGAAAATCTCAAACTAAACCTTGTTTCAGCCATTCAAGTTTGGTTCCTATTTAATCCTCAGACACTTCAGAAGGTAACCAGCCTTTCTTTCATCCTTCTGCATTAGGTATATCCGATACAGAAACAAATTTTAGCCACGAAGACACAACATCATTATGCGCCAATGTGACGGGCAGTGTTCACTTGATTGACTGTATCTTGGTCCAAAGACCACCAACTGTTTTGAAACACAGCTAGCTAGATTGCCAATGAGCCGGGCTTTACAGCAGTATGAGGTGGTCCTTTGTCTGAGGAAAAGCCAGTGTATTCAGCACGTGCGCAACGTGGTTAAGTGTCCAATTGAAATCTAAACAAGGAAGTGGCGCATCGCACAGCTCGATTTAGTATACAACATTTTCTGCAAATTTTGAAAGTACAATATGGCTACTAATACTGGAAAAGCTAAATCAAAGTCCAGGTATACAGATTTGAACGAGATTATAGCAGAAATTGACCGGGAAAGTGTCACAGAACCAGTAGATGAGCACTTAGTGAACATAGTTTAGACTCTACAGCTGAAGATGTTTTTGGAAGGAGAGGAGGCCAGTTTAAGCTGGTAAGTCAAATACGTTTTTTCTACTCATGCTTATGCAGTTGTTTGAATGGTTGCATATTATTCATTTGAGATATTTTTGAGATTATTTATTTGATTGCTATATATTTATATACACTACCGTTCAAAAGCCAGGGGTCACTTAGATATATTGTTGTTTTCGAAAGAAAAGCAATTTCTTTGTCCATTAAAATAACATCAAATTGATCCGAAATACAGTGTAGACATTGTTAATGTTGGAAATGGCTATTGTAGCTGGAAATTGCTGATTTTTAATGGAATATCTACATAGGCGTACAGAGGCCCATTATCAGCAACCATCAGTCCTGTGTTCCAATGGCACGTTGTGTTTTCTAATCCAAGTTTACCATTTTAAAAGGCTAATTGATCATTAGAAAACACTTTTTGCAATTATGTTAGCACAGCTGAAAACTGTTGTGCTGATTAAAGAACCATTAAAACTCACCTTCTTGAGACTAGTTGAGTATCTGGAGCATCAGCAATTGTGGGTTCAATTACAGAATCAAAATGGCCAGAAACAAATAACTTTCTTCTAAAACTCGTCAGTCACTTCTTGTTCTGAGAAATGAAGGCTATTCCATGTGAGAAATTTCCAAGAAACTGAAGATCTCGTACAACGCTGTGTACTACTCCCTTCACAGAACAGTGCAAACTGTCTCTAACCAGAATAGAAAGAGGAGTGGGAGGCCCAGGTGAACAACTGAGCAAGAGGACAAATACATTAGAGTGTCTAGTTTGAAAAACAGATGCGTCACAGGTCCTCAACTGGACGCTTCATTAAATAGTACCCGCAAAACAACAGTCTCAACGTCAACAGTGAAGAGGCAACTCCGGGATGCTGACCTCCTAGGCAGAGTTGCAAAGAAAAAGCCATATCTCAGACTGGCCAATAAAAATTAAAGATTAAGATGGGCAAAAGAACACAGACACTGGAGAGAAGAAGATTGGAAAAAGGTGTTATGGACAGACGAATCGAAGTTTGAGGTGTTCGGATCACAAAGAAGAACATTTGTGAGATGCAGACCAAATGAAAAGATGCTGGAGGAGTGCTTGATGCCATCTGTCAAGCATGGTGGCGGCATTGTGATGGTCTGGAGGTGCTTTGGGGGTGGTAAAGTGGGAGATTTGTACAGGGTAAAAGGGATCTTGAAGAAGGAAGGCTATCACTCCATTTTGCATGCCATGCCATACCCTGTGGACGGGACTTAGCCAATTTCCTCCTACAACAGCACAATGACCCAAAGCACAGCTCCAAACTATGCAATATCTATTTAGGGAAGAAGCAGTCAGCTGGTATTCTGTCTATAATGGACTGGCCAGCACAGTCACTGGATCTCAACCCTATTGAGCTGTTGTTGGAGCAGCTTGACCGTATGGTACGTAAGAAGTGCCCATCAAGCCAATCCAACTTGAGGGAGTTTCTTCAGGAACCATGGGGTGAAATCTCTTCAGATTACCTCAACAAATTGATAACTAGAATGCCAAAGGTCTGCAAGGCTGTAGTTACTGCAAATGGAGGATTCTTTGATGAAAGCAAAGTTTGAAGGACACAATTATTATTTATATTAAAAATCATTATTTCTAACCTTGTCAATGACTACATTTCCTATGCATTTTGCGATGTTTCCTATTCAAACTCATTTCATGTATGTTTTCATGGAAAACAAGGACATTTCTTAGTGACCCCAAACGTTTTAACTATAGTATATATAACATAATTAATGAAATATGTTTATGAATAGCAAACAAGGCACTCAAAAACCAAAGTCAACATAAAATATACATTGGCTATAAATTGTGGGTATATATATATGTGGGAAAAAAGTATTTGATCCCCTGCTGATTTTGTACGTTTGCCCACTGACAAAGACATGATCAGTCTAGAATTTTAATGGTAGGTTTATTTGAACAGTGACAGACAGAATAACAACAAAAAAATCCAGAAAAACGCATGTATTATACATTGATTTGCATTTTAATAAGGGAAATAAGTATTTGACCCATCTGCAAGACATGACTTAGTACTTGGTGGCAAAACCCTTGTTGGCAATCACAGAGGTCAGACGTTTCTTGTAATTGGCCACCAGGTTTGCATACATCTCAGGAGGGATTTTGTCCCACTCCTCTTTGCAGATCTTCTCAAAGTCATGAAGGTTTTGAGGCTGACGTTTGGCAACTCGAACCTTCAGCTCCCTCCACAGATTTTCTATGGGATTAAGGTCTGGAGACTGGCTAGGCCACTCCAGGACCTTAATGTGCTTCTTCTTGAGCCACTCCTTTGTTGCCTTGGCCGTGTGTTTTGGGTCAATGTCATGCTGGAATACCCATCCACGATCCATTTTCAATGCCCTGGCTGAGGGAAGGAGATTCTCACCCAAGATTTGACGGTACATGGCCCCGTCCATCGTCCCTTTGATGCGGTGAAGTTGTCCTGTCCCATTAGCAGAAAAACACCCCCAAAGCATAATGTTTCCACCTCCATGTTTGACTGTGGGGATGGTGTTCTTGGGGTCATAGGCAGCATTCCTCCTCCTCCAAACACGGCGAGTTGAGTTGATGCCAAAGAGCTCGATTTTGGTCTCATCTGACCACAACACTTTCACCCAGTTCTCCTCTGAATCATTCAGATGTTCATTGGCAAACTTCAGACGGGCATGTATATTTGCTTTCTTGAGCAGAGGGACCTTGCGGGCGCTGCAGGATATCAGTCCTTCACGGTGTAGTGTGTTACCAATTGTTTTCTTGGTGACTATGGTCCCAGCTGCCTTGAGATCATTGACAAGATCCTCCCGTGTAGTTCTTGGCTGATTCCTCACCGTTCTCATGATCATTGCAACTCCACGAGGTGAGATCTTGCATGGAGCCCCAGGCCGAGGGAGATTGACAGTTATTTTGTGTTTCTTTCATTTGCTAATAATCACACCAACTGTTGTCACCTTCTCACCAAGCTGCTTGGCGATGGTCTTGTAGCCCATTCCAGCCTTGTGTAGGTCTACAATCTTGTCCCTGACATCCTTGGAGAGCTCTTTGGTCTTGGCCATGGTGGAGAGTTTGGAATCTGATTGATTGATTGCTTCTGTGGACAGGTGTCCTAATCTCAGCTCGTTACCTGTATAAAAGACACCTGGGAGCCAGAAATCTTTTTGATTGAGAGGGGGTCAAATACTTATTTCCCTCATTAAAATGCAAATCAATTTATAACATTTTTGACATGTGTTTTTCTGGATTATTTTGTTGTTATTCTGTCTCTCACTGTTCAAATAAACCTACCATTAAAATTATAGACTGATAATTTCTTTGTCAGTTGGCAAACGTAGAAAATCAGCAGGGGATCAAATACTTTTTTCCCTCACTGTATATAAATAAATAAAAGCCAGTGGGGGCTGGTGACGGGAGCACGGCCCACAACAATGGAACAGCACCAAACAGACAAAAACCATGTGCTTGATACCATTCCACTCACCCCATCCCGGCCACCACTACGAGCCGTCCTCCCCTCACCAGCCTTATTTACAATTGGTACACGCACTTCACCACAGTGATTGTGTTCCCCCTACTCTATATAATATATAATATGTTTATAGATATGTGTTGTTTATTTGATGTGTTGATGCAGGTCTCATCCGTAAAAGTGTTCTTACTGACCCTGCTGCTGTCTCTGGCTCCACACCTCCCCCCGCCCGGCCATATCTAGAGGTGTGAAGAGGCCAGCCCAGAAGATGATGTGGAGCCACTTCCACCAACATCTAGACCGAAAAGGCAGCCAGGACTTCAGCTGGACATGACTGGAAAGTACAGCCCCTTTCATCTTCACCCCTCTACTCCTGCCACCAGTGGTGTTCACCTGCCAAAATACATAGTGTAACTGCTGACATGAAAATGCCTCAGGGCCAAAAGAGCACAGCAGGGAAGTGGCGTTGTATTTATATTTGTATTTATTATGTTACCCCATTAGCTGTTGCCAAGGCAGCAGCTACTCTTCCTGAGGTCCAGCAAAATTAATGCAGTTTATACAATTTTTAAAAACATGACAATACATTCACATATTTCACAACACACTGTGTGCCCTCAGGCCCCTACTCCACCACTAACACATATCTACAGTACAAAATCCATGTGTACGTGCGTGTATAGTGCGTATGTTATCGTGTGTGTGTGTGTGTGTGTGTGTTATCGCTTCACATTCCCAGCTGTTCCGTAAGGTGTACGAATGAAGGAGCTACATAACGTTTATAATAATAATAATAATAATAATAATAATAATAATAATAATAATAATAATAATAATATGCCATTTAGCAGACGCTTTTATCCAAAGCGACTTACAGTCATGCGTGCATACATTTTTGTGTATGGGTGGTCCCGGGGATCGAACCCACTACCTTGGCGTTACAAGCGCCGTGCTCTACCAGCTGAGATTTAGTCTGAAGTCTCCCAGGTGTCTTCACAAGAAATCTCCCATCCCCTGCACTACTTGTTCTGTTACCCTCTGCTTTACAGCAGAGAGAGGCTGCTATGGGACTTGGCATCAGGAGCTGCTTTACAGCAGAGAGAGGCTGCTATGGGACTTGGCATCAGGAGCTGCTTTTACAGCAGACAGAGGCTGCTATGGGACTTGGCATCAGGGGCTGCTTTACAGCAGAGAGAGGCTGCTATGGGACTTGGCATCAGGAGCTGCTTTACAGCAGAGAGAGGCTGCTATGGGACTTGGCATCAGGAGCTGCTTTACAGCAGAGAGAAACTGCTATGGGACTTGGCATCAGGAGCTGCTTTACAGCAGAGAGGTGCTGCTACTGGACTTGGCATCAGGAGCTGCTTTACAGCAGAGAGACTCTGCTCTGGGACTTGGCATCAGGAGCTGCTTTACAGCAGAAAGAGACTGCTATGGGACTTGGCATCAGGAGCTGCTTTACAGCAGAGAGAGGCTGCTATGGGACTTGGCATCAGGAGCTGCTTTACAGCAGAGAGAGGCTGCTATGGGACTTGGCATCAGGAGCTGCTTTACAGCAGAGAGAGGCTGCTATGGGACTTGGCATCAGGAGCTGCTTTACAGCAGAGAGAAACTGCTATGGGACTTGGCATCAGGAGCTGCTTTACAGCAGAGAGATGCTGCTATTGGACTTGGCATCAGGAGCTGCTTTACAGCAGAGAGACTCTGCTATGGGACTTGGCATCAGGAGCTGCTTTACAGCAGAAAGAGACTGCTATGGGACTTGGCATCAGGAGCTGCTTTACAGCAGAGAGAGGCTGCTATTGGACTTGGCATCAGGAGCTGCTTTACAGCAGAGAGAGGCTGCTATGGGACTTGGCATCAGGAGCTGCTTTACAGCAGAGAGAGGCTGCTATGGGACTTGGCATCAGGAGCTGCTTTACAGCAGAGAGAGGCTGCTATGGGACTTGGCATCAGGAGCTGCTTTACAGCAGAGAGAGGCTGCTATGGGACTTGGCATCAGGAGCTGCTTTACAGCAGAGAGAGGCTGCTATGGGACTTGGCATCAGGAGCTGCTTTACAGCAGAGAGAGGCTGCTATGGGACTTGGCATCAGGAGCTGCTTTACAGCAGAGAGAGGCTGCTATGGGACTTGGCATCAGGAGCTGCTTTACAGCAGAGAGAGACTGCTATGGGACTTGGCATCAGGAGCTGCTTTACAGCAGAGAGAGACCTCTATGGGACTTGGCATCAGGAGCTGCTTTACAGCAGAGAGAGACTGCTATGGGACTTGGCATCAGGAGCTGCTTTACAGCAGAGAGCGACTGCTATGGGACTTGGCATCAGGAGCTGCTTTACAGCAGAGAGAGGCTGCTATGGGACTTGGCATCAGGAGCTGCTTTACAGCAGAGAGAGGCTGCTATGGGCCTTGGCATCAGGAGCTGCTTTACAGCAGAGAGAGGCTGCTATGGGACTTGGCATCAGGAGCTGCTTTATAGCAGAGAGAGGCTGCTATGGGACTTGGCATCAGGAGCTGCTTTACAGCAGAGAGAGGCTGCTATGGGACTTGGCATCAGGAGCTGCTTTACAGCAGAGAGAAACTGCTATGGGACTTGGCATCAGGAGCTGCTTTACAGCAGAGAGAGGCTGCTATGGGACTTGGCATCAGGAGCTGCTTTACAGCAGAGAGACTATGCTATGGGACTTGGCATCAGGAGCTGCTTTACAGCAGAAAGAGACTGCTATGGGACTTGGCATCAGGAGCTGCTTTACAGCAGAGAGAGGCTGCTATTGGACTTGGCATCAGGAGCTGCTTTACAGCAGAGAGAGGCTGCTATGGGACTTGGCATCAGGAGCTGCTTTACAGCAGAGAGAGGCTGCTATGGGACTTGGCATCAGGAGCTGCTTTACAGCAGAGAGAGGCTGCTATGGGACTTGGCATCAGGAGCTGCTTTACAGCAGAGAGAGGCTGCTATGGGACTTGGCATCAGGAGCTGCTTTACAGCAGAGAGAGGCTGCTATGGGACTTGGCATCAGGAGCTGCTTTACAGCAGAGAGAGGCTGCTATGGGACTTGGCATCAGGAGCTGCTTTACAGCAGAGAGAGGCTGCTATGGGACTTGGCATCAGGAGCTGCTTTACAGCAGAGAGAGGCTGCTATGGGACTTGGCATCAGGAGCTGCTTTACAGCAGAGAGAGGCTGCTATGGAACTTGGCATCAGGAGCTGCTTTACAGCAGAGAGAGACTGCTATGGGACTTGGCATCAGGAGCTGCTTTACAGCAGAGAGAGGCTGCTATTGGACTTGGCATCAGGAGCTGCTTTACAGCAGAGAGACTCTGCTATGGGACTTGGCATCAGGAGCTGCTTTACAGCAGAAAGAGACTGCTATGGGACTTGGCATCAGGAGCTGCTTTACAGCAGAGAGAGGCTGCTATTGGACTTGGCATCAGGAGCTGCTTTACAGCAGAGAGAGGCTGCTATGGGACTTGGCATCAGGAGCTGCTTTACAGCAGAGAGAGGCTGCTATGGGACTTGGCATCAGGAGCTGCTTTACAGCAGAGAGAGGCTGCTATGGGACTTGGCATCAGGAGCTGCTTTACAGCAGAGAGAGGCTGCTATGGGACTTGGCATCAGGAGCTGCTTTACAGCAGAGAGAGGCTGCTATGGGACTTGGCATCAGGAGCTGCTTTACAGCAGAGAGAGGCTGCTATGGGACTTGGCATCAGGAGCTGCTTTACAGCAGAGAGAGGCTGCTATGGGACTTGGCATCAGGAGCTGCTTTACAGCAGAGAGAGACTGCTATGGGACTTGGCATCAGGAGCTGCTTTACAGCAGAGAGAGACCTCTATGGGACTTGGCATCAGGAGCTGCTTTACAGCAGAGAGAGACTGCTATGGGACTTGGCATCAGGAGCTGCTTTACAGCAGAGAGCGACTGCTATGGGACTTGGCATCAGGAGCTGCTTTACAGCAGAGAGAGGCTGCTATGGGACTTGGCATCAGGAGCTGCTTTACAGCAGAGAGAGGCTGCTATGGGCCTTGGCATCAGGAGCTGCTTTACAGCAGAGAGAGGCTGCTATGGGACTTGGCATCAGGAGCTGCTTTATAGCAGAGAGAGGCTGCTATGGGACTTGGCATCAGGAGCTGCTTTACAGCAGAGAGAGGCTGCTATGGGACTTGGCATCAGGAGCTGCTTTACAGCAGAGAGAAACTGCTATGGGACTTGGCATCAGGAGCTGCTTTACAGCAGAGAGAGGCTGCTATGGGACTTGGCATCAGGAGCTGCTTTACAGCAGAGAGACTATGCTATGGGACTTGGCATCAGGAGCTGCTTTACAGCAGAAAGAGACTGCTATGGGACTTGGCATCAGGAGCTGCTTTACAGCAGAGAGAGGCTGCTATTGGACTTGGCATCAGGAGCTGCTTTACAGCAGAGAGAGGCTGCTATGGGACTTGGCATCAGGAGCTGCTTTACAGCAGAGAGAGGCTGCTATGGGACTTGGCATCAGGAGCTGCTTTACAGCAGAGAGAGGCTGCTATGGGACTTGGCATCAGGAGCTGCTTTACAGCAGAGAGAGGCTGCTATGGGACTTGGCATCAGGAGCTGCTTTACAGCAGAGAGAGGCTGCTATGGGACTTGGCATCAGGAGCTGCTTTACAGCAGAGAGAGGCTGCTATGGGACTTGGCATCAGGAGCTGCTTTACAGCAGAGAGAGGCTGCTATGGGACTTGGCATCAGGAGCTGCTTTACAGCAGAGAGAGGCTGCTATGGGACTTGGCATCAGGAGCTGCTTTACAGCAGAGAGAGGCTGCTATGGAACTTGGCATCAGGAGCTGCTTTACAGCAGAGAGAGACTGCTATGGGACTTGGCATCAGGAGCTGCTTTAC